>NC_091213.1:1083018-1115518 GCF_040958095.1 Procambarus clarkii
CCCGCACCCTCGAACATGTTAGACGGGAAACTGGATCAACCCAAAGCGCATCCCTGAACACAGTTGCCATGGCGCGCAAATAACGGCGAAGAACTACAACCGGACAATACATGATGCATTCCCGGCCAAACCAACCAAGCATCAACAACCCAGGGACCCTCCGGAAAGCAGCAGTCTCATTCTTCGCTAGAAAAGGAGGAAACGGCTGCAGACGAACAAAACCATCACGAAGACCGAAAGAACAGAAACCCCTGTGCCAGAGGAGAGCATGAAGCTCCCTGACCCAACCCCCAAAGGCCAATGCCAACAGAAAAAAAAAGAGCCTTGGAGAAACAATCCTGAACCGAAGGGGTAACAACAAACCAAGGAGAAGAAAGAAAAGAGAGCACTCTGTCCAGCGACCAGGATGGCTCGGACGCACAAGACAGCTTGCGAAATGGCACAGAAGTAACGAAGATCGAAAGCAAGTTGAAGCGGCTCCACCAGCGCCGCACGATACGAGGCAACTGTGTTATATATTAGATGATTGTCCTGAAACAACCAAGAGAGAAAGGACAACATGACCCTAACAGAAAGCAAAGTACAACAACAAAGACGTAAAAAGACCGGAAAGACCGCCAGGAAACTTTATATTTCCGTCGAGATGAAGCCCACAGGTGAGACACTAACAAGAAAGCCACCTGATCACCATATAGATGATAAACTCGAGTCAAAACAACCATACGCGAAGACTCGAGGAGAAGATCGAACCATCCACGTGAGGCTCCGGTTCGATCTGCTGGAAAAGGCGGAGCCGCGGGAAAACCTCTGGGTTCAGACACCGAGCAAGCAGCGCTGGAAACCACGGCTGGGTCTGCCTCTATGGGGCCATGAGGACTACTCTCCCCAGTTAAGTCTCCAAGCGAGTCAGGACCTGGAGCAACAGCTGAACTGGGGTAAAGAGGTACAGGAACCCCCACCTCGACCAGTCCTGCTGAAATGCATTGACCCCGACGGCCTCGCAATCGGGGAAGGGCACTACATACACAGGAAGGCGCCTGGACCAAGCCGGCACGAAGAGGTCCACCTCGGGGTGCCGTCCAGCAAGGCTAAAGGAAGGAGTCGGCGTCGACCGTCCATTCCGTGGAAAGGTGGAATGAAACGAGACAGGCTGTTGGCCAGGACGTCGGACACTCCCCGCATGTGAACAGCCAGGAGAGCTAAACCCTAAGAACTCAGCAGACAAGTCACCCGAACCGACCAGCGCCAAAGAGCAAAAGACTGCATCGAACCCCCCCTGTTCAGACAATGAACCACTGGAGAGCAGTCCAAATGGAGCTGGATCGTCAATCCGTGGGTGACCCATCCTTCCGCAGCGCAAACCACACTGCTGCGAACTCCCGCATCATGCTGTGGGCCTGACAGAAGGATGGACCTCACCGCCCCTGGCCGGCCTGGTAAGCACTGGTCACAAAGCGCCAGCCGTGAGACGACGTGTCCGTGAACACATCGAGTGAGGGCTCGGGCAGGCGCAAAGGCACTGACCCCTGAAAAAAACCCGAAAAGGAAGCCGGTGACGCAGCAGCCGACGCAAGGCCCCCAGGGTCCGAACCCAGCGATCGTAAGAGAGGCAGAAGGGACGTCCCCAAAGGAACCGGAACAGCCGACAGAGCTAAACCCGACCCAGCGGGAAGACCATCGAGAAGTTCAAGCTCCCACACAGACCCCTCGAGCAACCGTCAGGTAACCAGGGAGTCACCCGGGCTCACTTGAAAAGACAAGGAAGAGGTCCGAGAGTTCCACACAAGACCCAGCCAGGTCTGAACCTGGGAGGGAACCAAATGGGACTTCCTCCAATTCACCAAGAACCCGAACCCAACGAGCTGGGAAAGAACCAAATTCCTGGCCAGCAGACAAGATGACCGGCTGGGAGCCCAAACCAGCAGGCGTTGAGGTAGGCCAACACCCGAACACCTAAGAGATGCAGACGGGCCATCACGACCTGGGTAAGGCGCGTGAACATGCAAGGTTCCAGGTTCAACCTGAACAGGAGACAACGAAAGCGGTAACCCTGATGCCCCACAAGAAAACCGAGCCAATCCCTGAAGCCCAGGTGAATCGGCAAGTGCCAATAAGCATCCTGAAGATCCAGGGACACCATCCAAGAGCCCGGCTCGAACAGGAGCCGAATCTGGGACAGCATAATCATCCGAAAGGAGGGGCAATGAATCCAAGGGTTCAGATAGGACAAGTCTAAAATGAACCGCAGATCCACACAGTCCCATTTCGATACTGGGAACAGACGGGAAACCCATCTGAGGGGCATCGTCATTTCGACCACGGCCAAGCGCACCCACTACAAGACGACCTGACCGAGCACAGGGGAAGAAGCCTGCCCCACCATCCCCGAACCCCCCCGAAGGAGGAAGGACCACCCAACTCCACCACAGGCCGAAGGAAAAGACTCGAAACACCCACAAATCGTGGAAGCAGGCATGAGCGAACAGCGCCAGCCTTCCCCCCTCCCCCCCCTCCCTATCGCCCCGTCAATGGGATAAACTGCGAAAGGGTTCACAGTTCGAAACCTTTCTCCTTACAAGACCCAGAACCTCGCACAGAGCGAACACCATGCCGACCAGACGAAGGCGGGACCAAAGGAGGGGCCGGACCAAAACCTGACACCAGTGCCCTACCACGACTAGTGGAACCCCGAGCCCTGGCATAACCCCCCAACCAGGAAGGCCCCCCCCCAGGACCCCTGGAGAACCAACAAGTCAGACATAGGACGACAAGTTGCCGACGCAGCCTGTATATACTGTGCCACAGCCAAATCCTCAAAAAGCAGAGGACAAAAAGCTTCCAGGGGTGACTCTCGCACCCCTGGAAGACAGCCACCATACTCAAAGCACAATGCTGAAAGACCACTGGAGCTAGAGCACACGACCTCCACCTCTAGCATCAGCCTTAGAACTGACGAGTAGATAATCAACATGGGGGGGTCTGGGACTACTTCTTCCTCCTCCCCGGGAAGGGGGGAGCCACGCAGACAGCAGCACAGCGACATGTGACATTATGCTCGTTTGCTCGTTTCTTTTAGGGAAGTTCTATCCACTTGTTCGGCTTTTAGTAGCAATATTTTCACCAGAATAGGGGTTTGTTTTGGGATGCTTACCATTCTGGGTGCCAGACCTGGTCGAGGACAGACATAGAATGCTTCCAACCACACGGGGGTTTCTATAGGCTATTGCTCCCCATGCCTCTCAAGGGGGCCAGGTTCTGGCTCGTGGCCCCCAGGTAGGCCTACAGAACTCCATATACATGACTGATGCCAAAGTCTGACATTAGCATATCAGCCTAATAAGCTCCAGGGAGCCGACTGGGATCCCCCCAGAAAAATCGGTGAAATATTCTATATTATGCTACTGAGAGTTCAAGAACAATTGTACAATGACCAAAAGAAGCACACACGGTTGCAGTGCAGGTCAGTATCTTATTGAATTGATACTGGATCAATATTGATGATCATGAGTTAATACAGTACCAGGGCACATTAGTAATGTTAGTCCAACATCAAATTAATGTGATGTGTCCTGGATTTCAAAAATTTTTGAGATGTCGGAAAACCAGCGTTGAATGTAATGAAACGCCATTTTCTGGCCGAGACCCGGAGGCTCCCTGGCGCTATCCGGGCTGATATGAATGTATTAGATCCTGGCATCAGTCAAGCGAACGGAGTTCTAAGGCCTACCAGGGACCATGAGCCAGAACTTGGCTCCTCTCAGAGGTAAGAGGAGCAATGGCCTATAGAAACCCCTGTGTGGTTGGAAGTATTCTATGCCTGCCACTGACCGGGGTCAGGCACCCAGAAAGATAGGTGCCCCAAAACAAATTCTATCTGGTTAAAAATTGCACATGAAAGCTGAACTGTTAGAAAGAACTCCCCAAACTAGTAACGAGCAAACAAGCATGACGTCACAACAGTCACCACACCGCTGTCTGCACAGAAAGGGGGAGCTCCAGACCCTCCACACTGGCTATCCACCCCCAGTTCTGACCCCTGGATGTCAAAAACCCATGAAAACCATTGACCAGAGGAAAGAAGGGATGCAGGGTAGCCTCCGGGTCTCACCCAGAAAATGGCATTGTAATACATTCAACCCTGGTTTTCTGTGGAGAGCCCCTTCGGCTCCCCAGAGCTACTTAACCAAAGATAAAACAAGAGGGACTTACTTACCCGGGAGGTGGTTGCCACTTGCTCCTCAACACTAAGTTGAGACAACTAGCTGCAACCGCCAACCACATGCCAGGCTGAGACCAGGAACATTGATTAGGTAACGAGCGGCCAGGACCCTGTTCAACCTCCAAAAACCCTGTGTCTGAATATCAGCCCAAGACATATTACCAACGATGGCAGCCAATGCAGCAAACTTACGATCATGGGTACAAAGACAGACCGCAAGCTGGCTGGATGAAATAACCCTGCAGATGACATGGAAGCCCTGAATCCTGGAACAGGTTAGAAGGGAAACTGGGTCAACCCAAAGCAGGTAACGGCAACAACCGGACACAACACATGATGCACCCCCGACCGAACCAACTAAGCATCAACAACCTAAGGACCCCTCCGGAAAGCAGCAGTCTCATTCTTCCATGGAAAAGGAGGTCTCTGCTGCAAAAAACCTACCACCAAGGCCAACAGAGCAGAAACCTGTGTGCTGGAGCAGAGCACAAAGCTCCATAACCCAACCCCCAGACATTGACAGAAGCCAATGTTAACAAGAAAAGAGCCTTCACAAAACAATCTTAAACCGAAGGAGCCACAACAAACTGAGGAGGAGAAAGGAGAGCACCCAGTCCAATGACCAGGATGGCTCAGGTGGAGCATGAGCAGGCCAGTGGCGAAACAACGCATGAGACAGCTTGTGGAATGGAGCCAAAATAATATCCACCCTGAACACAAACCGAAGCGTCTCCACCGGTGCCACACAATATGAGGCGACAGTATTTGGCATAAGATGACGGTCCTAAAACAATCAAGAATGGAAGGACAAGACAACCTGATCCGAAACAGAAAAAAAACCTATGGAGGGACAAGAAATAATGAAAGGACCACCAGCAAACTTCATACTGCCAACGAAGCACACAGGTGGGACACCATCAACAAAGTCACCTGCTCACCATACAATTGGTGATAGACCCAAGTTAGAAGGACCAGACATGAAGACTTGAGGAAAAGATCAAACTAGCTATGTAACAGACTGGCCCGATCTGCTGAAAGAGGTGGAGCCACGGGAAGATATCCGGGTTTGGACACAGAGCAAACATTGCCTGAACCAAGGCTAGGGTCGGTCACCAAGGGGGCCAGGACTACTCTCCCTTGGTAAGTCTCCAAGAGAGCCAGGACCTGGAGCAACAGTGGAACTGGGGAGAAAGTGGTACTGGTAACCCCACCTTGACCAGTCCTGCCTGAAGGCATCGATCCCAACGGCCTTGCAGTCGGGGAAGGGCACCACATATATATTGAGAGACACCTCGACCACGCCGACGCGAAGAGTTTCCCCCTCTAGGAGCTTGTACGTCTGGCAGAGCCAACTGAACGAGTCAACGTCAACCGTCCATTCCGTGGACAGGGAAATGAACTCTGACAGGCTGTCTGCAAGGACCTAGGACACGCCCCCCCCCCTGAACGTGAAATGCTAGGAGAGCTAAACCCTGAGAACTCAGTCAATGAACCACCAGGAAGCAATCCAAATGGACCCGGATCATCGATCTGCAAGTGACCCGAACCCTCCAAAGTGACATCCACACCACTGCAAACACCTGCTATGTGCTGTGGGCCTGACAGAAGGACAGACCCCCACCCCCCTCCTGGCTGGCTTGGTGAGCACTGGTCACAAAGCCCCAGCCAAGAGATGACGCATCCGTGAACACATCGAGCAAGGACTTGGGGAGTTGCCAAGGCACTGAACCCCAAAAAACCCGATGAGGAAGCCGACGACGCAGCACCTGACATAAGGCACCCAGAGGCCAAACCCAGTGATCGTGAGAGGGGCAGAAGAGACGTCCCCAAAGGAACCAAAACAGCCGACAAAGCCAAACCCAGTCCAGCGGGTAGACCATCACGGCAAAGTTCAGACTCCCGCAGAACCCCTTGAGTAACTGCCTCATGACCTGGGAGCCCACCAGAAACAGTTAAAGGTGAGATCGCAGCTGCAGCAGAGGCTCCAGTGGATGAGACAAGGAAGCGGTCCGAGATTCCCACACAAGACCAAAACAGGTCCAAACCTGAGAGGGAACCGAATGGGACTTTTGCCAGTTCAATAAGAACCTGAATCCAGCGAGCTGGGAAAGAACCAAATCTCTGGTGAGCAGACACACGGACTAGCTGAGGGCCCACATCAGCCAGTTGTTGAGATAGGCCAGCATCGGGACCCCTAAGAGATGCAAATGGGCCACCATAACCCGAGTATGACGAATGAAAACACGAGGTGCCAGATTCAAGCCAAATGGAAAGAAATGAAAGCGGTATGCCTGACACTCCTCAACAAAACCGAGCCAGTCCCTGAACCCCGGATGAATCGGGATGTGCCAATACATATCCCGGAGGTCCAGGGACACCATCCAAGCACCCAGCTCCAAAAGAAGATGGACCTGGGGTAGAATAGTCATCCGAAAGAAGGGGCAAAAAACCCAGGGGATTCAGACAGGACAAGTCCAGAATGAACTGCGGGTCCACTCAGTCTCATTTCGGAACCGGAAACAGATGGGAAGTCCACCTGAGGGACAAGGACATTTTGACCACACCCAAGCATACCCACTCCAAAATGACCTGACAGAATGCAGGAGAAGAGGCCTGCCCCGCCAGCCCCGAACTTCCTGAAGGAGGAGGAGCCACCCAACACCACTGCAGGCTGCAAGAATCAACCCAAACTGCCCGTGAATCGTGGGACTAGGTGCGAGCAAACAGCTCGAGCCTCCCCCCTTCCCCATCTCCCCATCAATGGGACAACCCACGAAAGGGTCGACGCCCCTTACGAGAAGCCGACCGACGAGCAGAGTGATCACTGTGCCAACCAGACACCATCAGCTCCGAAGACAGCGCCGGCTCTGAAACTGGCCCCACTGGCCTACCATAATGGGAGGAACCCCGAGCCCCGGCATGAATCTTCCAGGAAAACCCCCATGGGCCCCCCAGAGAACCAACAAGTCTGACATGGGACGACAACTTGAAGCTGCCTGCAATAACTGCACCACCGTAGACTCTGCAAACAACACAGGACAAAAAGTCATAGAAAACCTAAGAGCCAGAGCCCAAGCAGATTCCAAGGATTGTTCGAGCACCACCTACATGAGAACAGAGAAACCGCTTCCCTTAGGATCGGCGCAAACAGCTTCAATAAGGGAGACGATGCCCCGTACCGCCGAGACCAGCGCACCAGAACCAGGATCGGCACCCAGCACCTCCACATCCTGCTCAAACCAGTTTGAAGACAGCTCAAGAAGGGAAAAGAAACTCAAGACCAAAGCCAAAGTTGCACGATCACCAGGTCTCACATCAGCCACATAACTGGGGGTGGATAGCCAGCACGGAGGGTTTGCAGCGCCCCCCTTCCCCCTCCCAGGGAAGGGGGGAGTTCGGCTTGTTAATTGTTTGGCTTTCAGGAGCATTTTTTAACCAGATGGGGTTTGTTTTGGCATGCCTACTTTTCTGGGCGCCTGACCCAGTTAATGGCAGACATAGAATGCTTCCAACCACACATGGATTTTCATAGGTCATTGCTCCTCATGCCTCCCTGAGGGGATGCAAGGTTCTGGCTCGTGGTCTCTGGTAGGCCTAAGAACTCCACTCACTTGACTGATGCCAGGGTCTAATACATTCATATCAGCCCGTGAAGCCGAAAGGGCTCCCCTGCAGAAAACTACAAAGTTTGTCGTTGTTCCGGTTATTTCAAACACAACTTCTCAGTACTTAAATGTATACATTTAATGAAACTTTAAAGCACTCAGGTTATGTAAAAAGATGATTGATTTGACCTTTATAGTATTAAAATAATTAATCTCTCTTGGTTTATTATAGTTCAAGTTAGAGATAGTATGCCTGAAAGGCATATCCAAACTTCCTTTTTCCTGATGGCCACCAGTATTTAAGCATTCTAGCATGGCTTAACTTATTACTCCTGTCCATGACTCTGATCTTTACAATAACAAAAGACAACATATTAACCGTATACTAGAAAACTAGTGATATTCAAACTAGGGTCCAGGATTTACCCACTTCCGAATGCAGTAAAAAAATCATGTACTGTACAGTAACATGTGGAGATTCAGGGTTGTAATTATCAACAGACATGTGGAACTTGGTGTTATTATCTACAAACTTGTTTTACTCTGAGGTAGTAGAGTAATGCAGGACTGGAATAAACCCATCTCTGGTTAACATCCTCATAGTAAAGGAGATGTACTGCACTGTATTTTACATTTCAATAAGTAATGAGATAAATCTCCAAGAATTTCAAGATTTTAAATATTGTATTACACTTACAATTCCTGGAAATGTAAAGCATACTGACCTCACCATGGTCATCAACCACTTCTCATTTCCATAGGAAGGTGACAATCACCCATAAAAGGATGTAAAAGTGATTAATATGTGTTAAAGATACTCAGTGCAGCACCCAACCCCCCATCAATGCTAACTTCCCCACACATCATCACAGGCTCAAGTTCACTGTCATAATAACAAAATTGTATTCTAAAATGGAATGGCAAATTCACTTGGCATCTTAAAACATCAAATAAAAAACAAGAAGGGACGGCCACAGTAAAATTCAATCCACCTTCGGATCTGTGCCATTTGGTCCAACCTTCTTCTGTTTTTTCTTCTCCACGTTAAAGTTCCGTCTCTTGTTCTGCACCTGTAAAAAAAAAAAAAAAATTGCAATTACTTCATGCTCAAGAAGCAACTAATCACAATATATAACTGCTAGAGTTTTTTTTAAATAAACGGCATCTAAACTGTCATATGTAAATATTATTGAACTTTGTATCTCTTATATTATTTTAAAATAGTTTTCAGTTATTAATCTATTATATATCACCTCATGCCTGATGCTTTTTGGAAATTTGTTTGTGCACAAAAATTATCATTCATCGAGCACAATTAAATAAGACAAGCAAAATAATATGATAGTTATTAGACTATAATGTTCTCTTTCTTAACCACTGGGCTCTGCCACTCATTATACCATGCAACACCCAGCTGCATATATGATCAAAAATTATATAAAAAAAATTCCTAATATTGTTAAAATACATTACCTGATCACAAGAAAAATAATAATACAAATTGTATACGACTTACTTTGGCAGTGGTTAAACCTGAGTCTCTCATGATGACATCACAATTCATGTGTTAAATAAGCGGCTCCCATGGCGCAGTGGTAAAGCACTCGCCTGAGATTGCTGGCATTTTGCAAGCACTTTGACCTGAGATCATATCCTGGCCAAGGAGGATTGACTGAGTGCCAATCCTTAACTGTAGCCTCTGTTCACCCAACAGCGAATGGGTACCTGGTTGTTAAACGATTTGACAGGTCGTATTCTGGGGATAATTAGGATCAAGGACCTGCACAAACTGCTATGCATGCTAGTGTCTTTACAACAATGTAAGAACTCTTGTATATATAAAATATAAAATAAAATATATAAATGTGCATTCATTGTGCAAATGCCCCAGGGTGGTTGCCCCAAGCCAGCCATCATGCAGAAGTTATCGCAAATATATTTTCTACATTCCATTCGCTCTTGGAGTCTCGAACCCCACAAGTGTGAGGTGTGAAGCTGAAGCTCTATTGACTGGGCTATGAGTAATTTAATAAGGAAAGTTTCCAGAAGCAGCATTCTGCTGCCAAACTAGAATTTTCTGGAAACGCTTCTTTATGCTACTTCTGGAAACTTTTCTTATTAGACTACTAGCACCTATTATAGCCTTGAAGGAAAACTGAAAAATATTCAGTGGTTTAAGTACCAGAATGAAACCACATGTCATTCTGCTTAAACTGCCCATGATGTTGCCAGGGGAGGTGCTCTTCAGCATTACTCATAGCCTGATTTTAAATGTTTATCAACAAAAGCAAATTTGATACTGTATTCTGAACTTCTCTTGATTATCTAGACACCTAATCCAGACAACTGATAAATGATCAAATCATAATTCTCTGGTTACATCCAGACCTCCACCACTGAATGAAGTTACATTAAACAAGACCTACTGTAGTGCATTTTGAAGGTTTTCAACAACCTCTCAGAATAACATTTACCATTTATATTTACCCAAGCCATCTCTAATGAGCAGCCATAATGCATTGGCAAGCCTTCATAACACATGCTTGTATTATTCCTACACTGCATTACGTGACCAAAGGTTAGAACAGCATGGCCCAGGAGCTGACACTCAGTCCTACAAACTGTTAGAAATGTACAGTACTGCCAACTTAATACAGTGGCACCTCGACTTACGATAGCCCCGACTTACGATACTTTTGAGTTACAATGTAAATTTGATCGAAAAATGCGACACGACTTATGATAGTGTCATCGACTAACGATATTTGTTGGTACACGTTTAGGTCGACCGAGCACGTGGTTCCCGTTCACACGGGCCGACCTGCCTGTTTACTAGAGTTGCCCACTCAGTGATGATCACGCCTATAAGAAATTCCGTTTTTGTGGTGATTTTTTTGGCTTTGAACATAAAACTGATTATTATACGTATATCACGCCATGGGTACAAAAGTAAGGTTCAACATATGAAAACCCATGTAACGATGACCATAGAGCAAAAACAAGAGATCATTCGTAAATATGAAGATGGTGTGCGGGTTGTTGAACTAGCTAGGCAGTACAACAAATCTCGGTCAACAATATCCACCATACTTGCTAAGAAAAAGGACATTATGAGTGCTGAAGTGGCAAAAGGTGTATCAATAATCACGAAACATAGACCACAAACACTTGAGGATGTTGAACAGTTATTATTAATTTGGATACACAGCAAGGAGTTAGCGGGTGATAGAGTTGCAGAATCCATCATTTGTGAAAAAGCAAGGAAATTGCATAAAGACCTTTTAAAGAAAACCCCTGGAACGAGTGATGCAAATGCAAAAGAGTTTAAGGCGAGCAGGAGATGGTTTGAGAAATTTAGAAAAAGAAGTGGCATTCTTAGTGTTCTGAGTGTTGTGTTTTGCGAGCTGGTGGAGGAACACAGCGAAGAACTGACCACCGAAGAACTTCACAAGGAGCAGCAACAAGAGACAGCCGAGGAAATTTCTTCAGGGAAGGATGAGACTGTACAGAATGTCCCTTCCTCATTAAGAAAATGTGTGCAGCATGGGAAGAATTGCAAACTTTTGCTGAAACAACTCACCCAAATCTCGGTGCAGTAGGCCGTTGCCTTAACCTTTTTAATGACACTGATGCCTCACTACAGACAAAAATTAAAACATATGGAAAACAAAAATCCCTGGAAAGGTTTTTAGTGAGACAAACAAGCACTGAACCACAACCAGGTCCTAGTGGTATGCAGGCAAAATGTAGGAGAGAGAGTATCCCAGAAAGGTCATCACTGCCTGATGTTATAATGGAAGGGGATTCTCCTTCCAAACAGTAACACCTCTCCCCCTCTCCCCCTCTTCACCATCTTCCATACACATCAAGAGTCCTCCATAAAGGTAAGCTAAACATATGTACTGCATTGCAGTTAGAGAAAAATATTGTATTCAGTATAAAATGTATTTTTAAGTTAATATTTTTGGAGGTGTGGAACGGATTAATCCAGTTCCCTTTATTTCTTATGGGAAAAATCGCTTCGACTTACGATATTTTGACTTACGATACGTCTCTGGGAACGGATTACCATCGTAAATCGAGGCCCCACGGTACTTGCTCACCATTTTCCACTTAATCATATACTGTACTGTAATCCTAGTAGCTTCCATATTTCTACCTAGAAACATGAATACCTGACACAGTTGTTCTATTAATGACATTACACAGAGTTAAGCACCGAGTTTTTCACATTCAAAATTTTAACTTTATTTTTTAAATTTTTGCTTGATACTGATATTTTTTCGTTGCCACCAGCAGCGGTTAGTCGGCTGTACACCCTATACTTATCCTGTGAGTGGTGATGCAAAAGGATTATTACCAGCATAAAAGGTTCTAATCAGATCCCAGTGGATGATTTTTAACATTAATTGTTACAGTTTCTATATAAAAATATTACAGTGTGATTAAATGGTAATCAATAAATCTCCTTTAATTTCATTATCTTATTAAAGTTCTTGCATACAAATTTGCACTACAGTAATCTTATTTTTCTACAGTGAATGGATGGTTATATTTTTAATTCCAGGGATGTATGAGAAAACTGTGTTGGGCTTCCCATACTTTGTTAATTTCATAATCTGCATGGCTCCACAATCTCTCAAAACAAAGGAAAATATCAGTGCAAGCAAGAGAGGTTATTTAATTGTCATGAAAGAAACAGACAGCCATCCAAAATCAATGACAGAAATTAAAAATTTTAGTTACTTGTCAGTCATAACATTTATTAGTCTTAAATGGTTTACCAATGGAAAATAGATTAGTCATTCTACAGTATTAGTTTAATAAAAAAAAAAAAAAACAGTGTTGAATGTAATGAAATGCCATTTTTTTCAAGTCCCGGAGGCTCCGGTCTTTGGGGAGCCGGTCGGCCGAGCGGACAGCACGCTGGACTTGTGATCCTGTGGTCCTGGGTTCGATCCCAGGCGCCGGCGAGAAACAATGGGCAGAGTTTCTTTCACCCTATGCCCCTGTTACCTAGCAGTAAAATAGGTACCTGGGTGTTAGTCAGCTGTCACGGGCTGCTTCCTGGGGGTGGAGGCCTGGTCGAGGACCGGGCCGCGGGGACACTAAAGCCCCGAAATCATCTCAAGATAACCTCAAGATAACCTCCCCGGAGCTTACCGGGCTGATATGTATGTACAGTATCATTATTCGTTCATTATTTTAACAGGAACCTGGCTAAGTAAAGACCATACCCAACTATTCAACTTAGCTGGTTACAGAGCCATTCACAACTGTAGGCCTTACAAAATAGGAGGTGACATAGCCATATACTACCAAGATACCTTCACCTGCAACAGTGTCATTAGTGATAAGAAATGACTACTGTAAATTTACTTTTGCTCAATTTTCAGTTAAATCCCTTAAAGCCTCCTTGACTGTTGGAACCATTTATAGATTTCCCAATACTAACAGCTGCATTCACAGATAACTTGAGGAATCTTATCATAAACAACAACCTCAACAATAGTTACATAGTTCTGGGGGGTGATTTCAATATTGACCTAGGGCAACAAAATAGTCCTCAAGTCGACTATTTCCTTAACGGCATGAATTCCTGTATGATCATCCCCGCAATCACAAGTCCCACCCGATTCACTCACATTCACTACTACCCTGGATCAGTTATGGACCAAAATAACAGCTCCCCTCACATCTGGTATTATCACTGACAGAACAACTGACCACTATCCTACCTTCCTCATAGTAAACATGGACATAACATGGACATAACACCACCAGATTCAAAATTCAAAAATTCAATTTTTGATTCAAAAGGAGATTCAAAAGGTGACACCCCTAGGGTCAACACTTGCAGCAGAGGAGCTCCAGCATATTTCAACAATCCTAAGTATTGTAGTACAGGTTGATGGTAGTGAGTGGTGTCCCACAGAACATAAAGGTATAGTGCTCTTGAAAAATAGGTGAGATAACAGGAAAGTGCTAAGGGAAGTGAAAAATCAGATGAGAAAAAGTTGCCCTAGTGTTTACAGTGCAGAGAAGAACATTCAAGATGGCCACTGGCAAGGGGAAAAACAAAACAGAGCTTGATTTTGAGGGATTCAATGAAGAAAGCATTGATATTAGTAGTCTACATAACAAGTTGGTAAATTTAGATACTATAGTGAACTCTCATGTAGAAATAATTAGTAAATTGAAAGAAAGTAATGACCATTTGAATAGCAAAGTTTTATGTCTTGAGGGTTTAGTGAAAGACTTGCGCAAGGATAAGAATCAATTGGAAACAAATTGCAAAGCCATGGAAGAAGAAAATAAACTCTTAAAAATAGCTTTGGAAGAAGTTAAAGTAAATTTAAACATAAATGACTACAATAGGTTAGGCAAGGAAATTCAACAGGAGAAACAGCTTTTGTCAGCACAGATGGAGGAAGTTACACAGGGAATAGAACAGTGCAAGAAAGATATGCAACTCACTTATGCACAAGTGGCCAAGGAGAAGGAAAAAATAGAAGAAGCAGTAAAGGAAGTCAAACACTGCAGCAACCAAGATAAAACAAACATTAGGCTAGAAGTGAGGAAAGAATTGGCATCTAACCCGAAGTTGGTGCAAAACACAGTTGATCGGAGTAAGTCCCTGATCATTTTTGGCTGCAAAGAAAAGGCGATAACATCTAGGTCAGAAAGAGCTGTAGAAGAAGCTAAAGTAGTAGATAAAATTGTTGGCCTCGTGGAAGGTCTTACAAACAGAGAGAATGTGTGCGACTACAGGAGAATAGGCAGGTACGTAAAAGGGAAAGATCGACCTTTGAGGATCACCCTAAACGGTGCCAAACAGATGGAAGAAGTACTAAGGAATGCTAGAAAATTGCAAAGTGATGAGGATGGGAAAGGGTGGTCGTTAAGACGAGATCTTTCAAAAGAAGATAGAGAGAAGCTGAAACTGAACCTCGCCGAGGCAAAACATTTAAATGAGAGCAGGAATGAAGAAGAAATAAATTCTTTTTTCTACAAAGTGATAGGGGTAGGCAAACCAGTAAAGTGGTACATAAAGGCAAACCAACAAAATCAATAGAGAGAGGGGGAGTGAAGAATAAGGAGAGGGGGAACAAGTTCCTGAAGATTGCATACACCAACATAGATGGAGTGAGATCGAAGATACTGGAGTTAAGTGATGTAATACAGCTGCAGACACCAGACATTGTTGCACTCACGGAGACAAAACTTGAAGATGTAATTTTAAATGAGGTCATATTCCCAAGGGGCTACTCAATTTGGAGACGGGACAGAAAAATTAGGAAAGGCGGTGGCGTTGCTGTGCTGGTAAAAGAACACCTAAAGGTGAAGGAAATAATGACTGCCAATCCACAAGAAGTTGACATAATAGCACTAGAGATCTGCTATGAGGATGATAAACTAATGATGATAAATGCATATAGTCCACCGCCAAGCAGCACATGGTCAAAGGAGGAGCTAGATAGTAAACGTGAAGGTCTTATAACAATAATGAGAGAGATTATAGCGAGAGCGGATAACGATAGATCACGACTGTTGATAGTCGGTGACTTCAACTTGAAATCCATAGACTGGGAAGCATATGAAGCTAAAACAGAAGATTTTTGGACCTGTAAATTTGTAGACCTCATCCTGGAAACATTCTTGTATCAACATGTTAAACAAGCTACGAGGATGAGGGAAGGGGACGTTCCCTCCATGCTAGATTTGATATTTACCAGGAAGGAGGAAGAGATATTTGACATTCAGTACCTTCCTCCCTTGGGTAAAAGTGACCATGTCTTTTTGGGAATAAAGTATGCAATGCGTTATAAGCTGGAAGAAAATAAGGAGGTTGAAGCAGTTGAAAAACCAGACTTCAGGAGAGGACATTATGGTGACCTTAGAAATTTTTTTAGTGAGTATAATTGGACAGACTTGATGCTAGGCAAGGAAGTGAATGAGATGTATGGCAAGTTTTGTGAAATATATGATAAAGGCACAAAAAAATTTATACCAAAACAGAGATGCAGGACCAGAAAACAGGATTGGTTCGACAGAAATTGTGAGAGGGCAAGAGACCAAAAGACACAAAAATGGAATCAGTATAGGAAGAGGCCAAACCCCCAAACATACCAGCGATACAAAGATGCGAGAAACAATTATACAGCAGTAAGGAGAGAGGCAGAAAGAAATTTTGAAAAAGGGATAGCAGATAAATGTAAAACAGAACCGGGCCTATTCTACAAATTCATAAACAACAAATTGCAGGTAAAGGATAATATCCAGAGGTTGGAAATGGGAAACAGATTCACGGAAAATGAAAAGGAAATGTGTGAAACATTAAATGAAAAGTTCCAAAGTGTGTTTGTACAAAATGAAATCTTCAGAGAACCAGACACAATAAGAATTCCAGAGAACAACATAGAGCGGATAGAGGTGTCTAGAGATGAAGTGGAAAATATGCTAAAGGAGCTCGGGAGGAACAAAGCAGCTGGCCCAGATGGCGTTTCACCATGGGTTCTGAGAGAATGTGCATCTGAGCTCAGCATTCCACTTCACCTGATTTTTCAGGCATCCCTGTGTACAGGAATCGTAGCAGACGTGTGGAAACAGGCTAACATAGTTCCAATCTACAAAAGTGGCAGCAGGGAAGACCCCCTCAATTATAGACCTGTATCATTGACAAGTGTAATAGTGAAAGTATTGGAAAAGCTAATCAAAACTAAATGGGTAGAACACCTGGAGAGAAATGATATAATATCAGACAGACAGTATGGTTTTCGATCAGGAAGATCCTGTGTATCGAATTTACTCAGTTTCTATGATCGGGCCACAGAGATTTTACAGGAAAGAGATGGCTGGGTTGACTGCATCTATCTGGACCTAAAAAAGGCTTTCGACAGAGTTCCACATAAGAGGTTGTTCTGGAAACTGGAAAATATTGGAGGGGTGACAGGTAAGCTTCTATCATGGATGAAAAATTTTCTGACTGATAGAAAAATGAGGGCAGTAATCAGAGGCAATGTATCGGAATGGAGAAATGTCACAAGTGGAGTACCACAGGGTTCAGTTCTTGCACCAGTGATGTTTATTGTGTACATAAATGATCTACCAGTTGGTATACAGAATTATATGAACATGTTTGCTGATGATGCTAAGATAATAGGAAGGATAAGAAATTTAGATGATTGTCATGCCCTTCAAGAAGACCTGGACAAAATAAGTATATGGAGCACCACTTGGCAAATGGAATTTAATGTTAATAAATGTCATGTTATGGAATGTGGAATAGGAGAACATAGACCCCACACAACCTATATATTATGTGAGAAATCTTTAAAGAATTCTGATAAAGAAAGAGATCTAGGAGTGGTTCTAGATAGAAAACTATCACCTGAGGACCACATTAAGAATATTGTGCAAGGAGCCTATGCAATGCTTTCTAACTTCAGAATTGCATTTAAATACATGGATGGCGATATACTAAAGAAATTGTTCATGACTTTTGTTAGGCCAAAGCTAGAATATGCAGCTGTTGTGTGGTGCCCATATCTTAAGAAGCACATCAACAAACTGGAAAAGGTGCAAAGACATGCTACTAAGTGGCTCCCAGAACTGAAGGGCAAGAGCTACAAGGAGAGGTTAGAAGCATTAAATATGCCAAAACTAGAAGACAGAAGAAAAAGAGGTGATATGATCACTACGTACAAAATAGTAACAGGAATTGATAAAATCGACAGGGAAGACTTCCTGAGACCTGGAACTTCAAGAACAAGAGGCCATAGATTTAAACTAGCTAAACACAGATGCCGAAGAAATATAAGAAAATTCACCTTCGCAAATAGAGTGGTAGACGGTTGGAACAAGTTAAGTGAGAAGGTGGTGGAGGCCAAGACCGTCAGTAGTTTCAAAGCGTTATATGACAAAGAGTGCTGGGAAGACGGGACACCACGAGCGTAGCTCTCATCCTGTAACTACACTTAGGTAATTACCAGCTAACAAGAAAATTACCTTTAGGTTACACAGTGAAGCAGCAATAGGCAATCTCACAAATGCCCTCCTCAATATAAACTGGGAATCTGAATTTAATAATACACAGGATATAAATTCCTTAACTAGCCTCTTCATCTCCAAAATTCTAAGCCTTTACAATACTTACTGTCACCAAGCAAGTAACCTCACCAAGCACGTAACTGATAAAAGGCAAATAATCCCTGGCTCACTAATGGCATCTTAAATGCAATTGACAGGTACTGTAACATGAATATGAAAAAAAATAGGATTGGCCTAGTTGCAAAAGTAGTAGTTAAGAGGTACTCATCAGTGCTTACCAGTATAATAAGAAGAGCAAAGTGTTCCTATTATGAGAATAGATTCAAAGAAGCAAAAGGCAACATGAAAAGCACATGGAGAGCCATCACTAACATTCTAGTAGCTAAACAACATTCACATAAGATAAAAACCTCCAAGGATGGTTATACACCTGCAACAGACCTTGAAACAGCAACTGAATTTAATAGCTTTTTTTCATCGATTGGTGCTAACCTTGCCTGGAAAATCCCTCAGACCCAGGCACATGTTACCACATATCTTTCAAGTAGCTATCCAAACACTCTTCTCCTCTCACCGATCAGCCCTACAGAGGTTGTGTCCAGTACAAGTTCCTGAAGATTGCATACACCAACATAGATGGAGTGAGATTGAAGATACTGGAGTTAAGTGATGTAATACAGCTGCAGACACCAGACATTGTTGCACTCACGGAGACAAAACTTGAAGATGTTATTTTAAATGAGGTCATATTCCCAAGGGGCTACTCAATTTGGAGACGGGACAGAAAAATTAGGAAAGGCGGTGGCGTTGCTGTGCTGGTGAAAGAACACCTAAAAGTTAACGAAATAATGACTGCCAATCCACAAAAAGTTGACATAATAGCACTAGAGATCTGCCATGAGGATGATAAACTAATGATCATAAATGTATATAGTCCACCACCAAGCAGCACATGGTCAAAGGAGGAGCTAGATAGTAAACGTGAAGGTCTTATAACAATAATGAGAGAGATTAGAGCAAGAGCGGATAAAGATAGATCACGACTGTTGATAGTCGGCAACTTCAACTTGAAATCCATAGACCGGAAGCATATGAAGCTAAAACAGAAGATTTTTGGACCTGTAGATTTGTCGACCTCATCCTGGAAACATTCTTGTAGCAACATGTTAAACAAGCTACAAGGATGAGGGAAGGGGACGTTCCCTCCATGATAGATTTGAAATTTACCAGGAAGGAGGAAGAGATATTTGACATTCAGTACCTTCCTCCCTTGGGTAAAAATGACCATGTCTTTTTGGGAATAAAGTATGCAATGCGTTATAATCTGGAAGAAAATAAGGAAGTTGAAGCAGTTGAAAAACCTGACTTCAGGAAAGGACATTATGGCGACCTTAGAAAATTTTTTAGTGAGTATAATTGGACAGACTTGTTGCTAGGGAAGGAAGTGAATGAGATGTATGTCACGTTTTGTGAAATATGATAAAGGCACAAAAAATTTATACTAAAACAGAGATGCAGAACTAGGAAACAGGACTGGTTCAACAGAAATTGGGAGAGAGCCAGAGACCAAAAGACACAAAAATGGAATCAATACTGGAAGAAACCAAACCCCCAAACATACCAGCGATAAAAAGATGCGAGAAACAACTACATGACAGTGAGGAGAGAGGCAGAAAGAAATTTTGAAAAAGGGATTGCAGACAAATGTAAAACAGAACCAGGCCTATTCTATAAATTCATAAACAACAAATTGCAGGTAAAGGATAATATTCAGAGGTTGAAAATGGGAAATAAATTCACAGAAAATGAAAAGGAAATGTGTGAAACATTAAACGAAAAGTTCCAAAGTGTGTTTGTACAAAATGACATCTTCAGGGAACCAGACACAATAAGAATTCCAGAGAACAACAGAGCACATAGAGGTGTCTAGAGACAAAGGGGAAAAAATGCTCAAGGAGCTAAGCAAGAACAAAGCAGTTGGTCCAGATGGAGTTTCACCATGGGTTCTGAGAGAATGTGCACCTGAGCTCAGCATTCCACTTCAACTGACTTTTCAGGCATCCCTGTTTACAGGAGTTGTAGTGGATCTGTGGAAAAAGGCTAACGTAGTTCCAATCTCCGTGTCTCCGTGGTGTAGTGGTAAGACACTCGCCTGGCGTTCCGCGAGCTCTTAGTCATGGGTTCGTATCCTGGCCGGGGAGGATTTACTGGGCGCAAATCCTTAACTGTAGCCTCTGTTTAACTCAACAGTAAAATGTGTACTTGGTTGTAAAAACGATTCTTTGCGGTGGGGATCGTATTCCAGGGACCTGCCCGAAACGCTATGTGTACTAGCGTCTGTACAAGAATGTAACAACTCTTGTATATACAGTATCTTAAAAAAAAAAAAAAAAAATTAAATCTACAAAAGTGGAAGCAGGGAAGACCCCCTTAATTATAGACCTGTATCATTGACAAGTGTAATAGTCAAAATATTGGAAAAAATAATTAAAACTAAATGGGTAGAGCACCTGGAGAAAAACGATATAATATCAGACACACCGTATGGTTTTCGATCTGGAAGATCCTGTGTAACGAATTTACTCAGTTTTTATGATCGAGCCACAGAGATTTTACAGGAGAGATGGTTGGGTTGACTGCATCTATCTGGACCTAAAAAAGGCTTTCGACAGAGTTCCCCAAAAGAGGTTGTTCTGGAAACTGGAACATATTGGAGGGGTGACAGGTAAGATTCTAACATGGATGAAAAATTTCCTAACTGACAGAAAAATGAGGGCCATAATCAGAGGCAAGGTATTGGATTGGAGGAATGTCACGAGTGGAGTACCACAGGGTTCATTCAGTTCTTGCACTGGTAATGTTCATTGTCTACATAAACGATCTACCAGTGGGAATACAGAATTATATGAACGTGTTTGCTGATGATGCAAGATAGAGAAGATAAGAAACCTAGATGATTGTCATGCCCTTCAAGAAGACCTGGACAAAATAAGTATATGGAGCAACACTTGGCAAATGGAATTTAATGTGAATAAATGCCATGTTATGGAATGTGGAATTGGAGAACATAGACCCACAACCTAAAAATTATGTGAGAAATCTTTAAAGAATTCTGACAAAGAAAGGGATCTAGGGGTGGTTCTAGATAAAAAATTGTCACCTGAGGACCACATTAAGAACATTGTGCGAGGAGCCTATGCTACACTTTCTAACTTCAGAATTGCTTTTAAATACATGGATGGAGAAATACTGAAGAAATTGTTTACGACTTTTGTTAGACCAAAGCTAGAATATGCAGTGGTTGTATGGTGCCCATATCTTAAGAAGCACATCAACAAACTGGAAAAGGTGCAACAACATGCCACTAACTGGCTCCCAGAACTGAAGGACAAGAGCTACGAGGAGAGGTTAGAGGCATTAAATATGCAAAAACTAGAAGATAGAAGAAAAAAGAGAGCCGATATGATCACTACGTTAAAAATAGTAACAGGAATCGATAAAATTGATAGGGAAGAATTCCCAAAACCTGGAACTTCAAGAACAAGAGGTCACAGATTTAAACTAACGAAACAAAGCTGCCGGAGAAATATAAGAAAATTCACTATTGTAAACAGAGTGGTAGACGGTTGGAACAAGTTAGGTGAGAAGGTGGTGGAGGCCAAAACCATCTGTAGTTTCAAAGCATTATATGACAAAGAGTGCTGGGGAGACGGGACACCACGAGTGTAGCTCTCATCCTGTAACTACACTTAAGGAATTACCACATGGAGGTTTCTGTAGGCCATTGTTCCTCGTGCTTCTCTGAAGTGGCCAGGTTCTGGCTCGTGGTGCCCGGTAGGCAAAAACTCCAATCGAATTGACTGATGCCATGGTCTAATACAGTACATACATATCAGCCCTGGTAAGCTCTGGGGAGCCGGATGGGCTTTCCACAGAATTTTTTTTATTTTGCACCGAAGGGCGAGTTTATTGGGCAGCACCACTCATCCTGTGTGTTATTTTACTTGTTAACAAATACAGTACACGCTGATGCAGTGTTACAGTAGTTTTGTGCCTAATTTGAATATATCCAGTAAATGAATTTCTCATGTAGTCTATGATCATACAACATTTTATATATTCAAAATTAAAGTTGGTAACATATTTTACATACCTGAAGGAGAAGTGAAATAAAAGAATTCTTGAGCTCCTTCTCATATTCCAATTCATCTCTGAGTGCAAGCTGGCTGATGAGTGTCTCGGAGTATTGTCGAATCACCAGTTCAAGTTCCATCAAAGACTCATTGAGCTCACCAACACTCATGTTCTTTAACTCTGTCAAGAGAATTTTATGCAATATGTGTGAACTATAAATTTTGTATTTTAACTTATGAATGATTTCCATAAAATTATATGGTAGAATTTAAAAAATATCTTAATCATCATATCTTTCATAAGTATGAAAGTATCATATCTTTCTGGGCCTAATCCAGATTTGTATATAATCTCACATTTCAAATATAATTTCCCCTTTTTTGCCTATTTACAACAAATTTTCCTACCTGAATTTACCTGAGGGCCACTAACGCTAGTGGCTCTGGCCTCGACAAAGACAGGAAGCTGGTGGCTTGTCGAAAGTTCCCCCCTCCATTTGCCTAGATAATTTTTTTCAGTTGGATTTTGAAATTCAACAGTCTTGGCATTTACAACTTTAGTGGGTAGGTAGTTCCATGAGCTTATAACCCTGTGGGTGAAAAAGCACTTCCTGTTCTCAGTCCTACATTTGTGGCATGTCTAGCATGAAACTTTTGCTCCTTGTTTGTGTTACATTTGACCTTTTTGAAGATATTTTCCGGATTAACATCCACCAAATTGTTCAGTACTTATTTTAAAAGTTTCAATGAGGGTCTGCCCTGTCATGTCTGGTTTGCAGTGTTGTTAGGCCTGTAGGCCCTCAACTGTTCCTGATATGAGAGATGACTAAGCTCTGGAATGATTTTTGTTGCCCAGTGTTGCACTTTCTTCAGAGCAGCTATGTCCTTGTGCAGATGGGGTCTCAAAGCTTGAATACAGTAATCCATATAGGGCTGCACCAGAGATTTATACACTTGAACCACCACCTTTCTTTCCTTAACCCTTAAACCGCACAAAACATAAATGTATGTAGGCAGTAACTGTCATGGAATCGTGCACATCATATATATACGATTGAGGGTCTAGCGCACAATTTTAAATACCCCACAAGGGATAGGGGCAGCTATTGTCCAGCCGATCACGATTGTAAACAGACACCATCTTGGAAAAAAAAAAAAAAAAACGTAGGCTGCCATTGTCTGCAGGCAGATAATGACAGTTGTCTGACCCGACAGACCTCAGGTTACCCGACAGACACCATGGCGAGCGCATCACGTTCCAGCAATCGACCACTCTCAGTACAGCATGCATAGCGAGCTTTGACTAAGGATGAATTTAATCTGAAATTGTTCCAGGAGGGTGATGTAACCTGATATTGACGACTCCGACATAGATAAGGACTACACGCAGCCCTCAGATGTGGATACGACGGATGATGAGAGTGAACATGCAGGTGCCACAAGAGCTAGGCCTAGCCTCTCACCAATGTCTCCTCACCCATACTCAACACCACTTCATGCCCAACCACATAGTTCATATGTTTCTCTGCAAGATGATGATTTTTTGGACAACGAGTCTGAGGAAGGTGAATCATTTTTTGGTTCGAGTGATTTAGAATCGGAGAACAGTTTCGCTGTGGCTAGTGCCAGTGGAGTGCATGGAATTGCCAAGCGACATTTTGTCGTGTCAGCAGCATCTGGTCCAGCCAAGTGCCACTGTATGGCACCACATAGTTCCATGAGCCAACATAGCTCATGGAACAACGGTGGCTGGCCATTGACCAGCCAACGGCCATACCACGTTGAGAACACAGCTTCTCGTCCGATCAGCGAAGTTAAGCAACGTTAGGTTTGGTTAGTACTTGGATGGGTAACCGCCTGCAACACCAAATGCTGTTGGCGGCAATAATGTTAGGGGCCAGTGGCCGAGCAGACAGCACGCTGGACACATGATCCTGTGGTCCCGGGTTCGATTCCAGGCACCAGCGAGAAACAATGGGCAGAGTTTTTTCACCCTGATGCCCCTGTTACCTAGCAGTAAATAGGTACCTGGGAGTTAGTCAGCTGTCACGGGCTGCTACCTGGGGTCTGTGTGTGTGTGGTGTGGGAAAAAAAAGTATTTAGTAAACAGTTGAGAGGCGGGCCGAAAGAGCAGAACTCAACCCCCGCAAGCACAACTAGGTGAATACATGGAGACACTAATGAACAAAATCCCTAATGCAGACGAGGAAGTCACAATAACATGGCAGAAATATGTTGACCAAAACACATACTAGAAAGTGAAGGGACGATGACGTTTCGGTCCATCCTGGACCATTCTCAAGTCGACCCTTCACTTTCTAGTGTGTGGTTTGGTGAACAAAGTCCCTTATCAAGTAATTTTCCCTCATTGTCCCTTCCCACCCCTACTGTTGCTAGACGGGCTTCAGCTCCTGGTCCATGGATTCCTAGCCGTGGCAACGCTGTTGCCTCTCTGAAGACACCAGGTGTATCACAATCGACTTGAAAATGGTCTAGGACGGACAGAAACCTTGTCGTGATGGAGCCCTAGGGCTCCATCAAGAAACATATAATCTCTTCTCACAACCAGACCATCACCAGAGAAGTCTTAACAAACAACACAGAAATCATCTATAGATACAGCGATAGCAGGCAGCTCGACATCAGCGAGGCACTACACATCAAAAAATCAACACCAGCAATCAACAGCCAATTAACACATACTGTAACTATATTCTACCCACTTCAAGACCCCGAACCAACATAGAAGCAGCAAGAGAAAATATGGGCCAATAGGCCTTCTGTAGTTACTTTCATTCTTATGTTTTCATACCCAATTTATACCCACCTGATTCACGTTCTGTCACCTACCCAAAACATTTGTGTCATATCACCTCGCCCAAAACAAACATAAGCATGATATATGTAATGTGTAAATCAGTCTTTGAGAGTGTAAGAAGCCCTTACGAAACACTTTTAGGCGTCAGACCACAAATAAAAATGTAAAAAAATGAATTTTGGAGAGTTAATTTTTCAATTACCCTCGACAGTGAAGAAAAACATAAGAAATATTGAGAAGATTCGTGTTAGAATTACTAATCTTACCCTTTTGGTCATATTCAACAACGTTATATATATATATACACAGTACTGTATATATATACAGTATATATATATTAGTATATTTTGGTAGCAGTCTTTCTTGTAAACATACATTATTAAATATGACCGAAAAAGTAAGATTAATAATTCTAACACGAATTTTCTCAATATTTCTTATGTTTCTCTTCACTGTCGATAATAATTGAAAAATCAATTCTCCAAAATTCATTTTTATTTCTAGTCTGACGCGACACTTGAACGCGTTTCGTAATAACTTATTACATTCTCAAAGACTAGTTTACACACACACAACCATAACCTGCAAACACTAAACAGAGTTCTACTATGCTATAATTTAAACCTATCTTAACCTTTTATCTTATATACCTGCATTTGGGTGAGGTGATATGTTACTACAGTTTTGGATGAGGTGAAAACAAACTTTCAACACAAGACATAACACAAAACAATGGGTATAATACTGGGTAAGTTAAAGGGAAGAATGGAAGTAACTGCAAAGGGCCTATTGGCCCATATTTCTTTATGCTTCTATATTGGTGCGGAGTCTTGAAGTGGGTAGAATATAGTTGTGCATTAATTGGCTGTTGATTGCTGGTGTTGACTTCTTAATGTGTAGTGCCTCACAGATATCAAGCCGCCTGCTATCGCTGTATATATCGATGATTTCTGCGTCGTTTGTTAAAACTTCTCTGGTGATGGTCTGGTTGTGGGAATAGATTATATGTTCCTTAATGGAGCCCTGTGACTTATGCATCGTTAATCGCCTGGAAAGAGATGTTGTTGTCTTGCCTATATACTGAGTTCTTTGAGGCTTACAGTCCCCAAATGGGGATTTTAAGGCATAGACGACATTGGTCTCTTTTAATGCGTTCTGCTTTGTGTCTGGAGAGTTTCTCATGAGTAGGTTGGCCGTTTTTTTGGCTTTATAGTACATCGTCAATTGTATCTTCTGATTTTTGTCTGTAGGGATAACGTTCCTATTAACAATATCTTTCAGGGCCCTTTCCTCCGTTTTATGAGCTGTGGAAAAGAAGTTCCTGTAAAATAGTCTAATAGGGGGTACAGGTGTTGTGTTAGTTGTCTCTTCAGAGGTTGCATGGCATTTCATCTTCCTTCTTATGATGTCTTCAACGAAACCATTGGAGAAGCCGTTGTTGACTAGGACCTGCCTTGCCCTACAGAGTTCTTCATCAACTTGCTTCCATCCTGAGCTGTGGCTGAGAGCACGGTCGACATAAGCATTAACAACACTCCTCTTGTACCTGTCTGGGCAGTCACTGTTGGCATTGAGGCTCATTCCTATGTTTGTTTCCTTAGTGTAGACTGTAGTGTGGAAACCTCCACTCCTTTCCATGACTGTTACATCTAGAAAGGGCAGCTTCCCATCCTTCTCCATCTCGTAAGTGAAACGCAACACAGAATCCATTCAAATGCCACCTTCAGCTCCTGCAGATGTCTGACATCAGGTACCTGTGTAAAAATGTCAAAATACCTGCAGTATATGGCCGGTTTCAAGTTCATGTCGACTAAGACCTTCTGTTCGTTGGTACCCATGTAGAAGTTCGCAAACAGGACACCTAGGGGAGAACCCATGGCTGACCCCATCTACTTGCTTATACATGTGCCCATCCGCGCTCAAGAAGGGTGCCTCTTTAGTACAAGCTTGGAGTAGTTTCCTTAGAATGTTTTCTGGTATGTAAGAGGAGTACAGGCTGGATCACGATACACTCTGTCTGCTATCATCCCGATTGTTTCATCCACAGATACGTTGGTAAACAGTGATTCTACGTCCAACGAGGCTGTTATCCCTGTGGCCCGTGTTCCCCGCAGTAAGTCAACAAATTCCTTTGGAGATTTCAGGCTGAAAGGTGCAAGGGTCATAAGGAGTCAGAAAGCCGTTGAGTCGCTTCACCAGTCTGTACGTGGGTGTGGGTATCTGGCTGATGATTGGCCAAAGTGGATACGCGTATGGAAATGTCAAGACACACAAGCCTGGAAACCCACTTTGGCCAATCATCAGCCAGATACCCACACCCACGTACAGACTGGCAAAGCGACTCAACAGCTTGCTGACCCCTTATGTCCCTTGTGCCTTCAGCCTGAAGTCTCCAAAGGAATTTGTTGACTTACTGTGGGGAACACGGGCCGCAGAGATAAGAGCCTCGTTGGACGTAGAATCACTAGTTTACCAACGTACCTGCTGATGAAACAATCGGGATGATAGCAGACAGTGTATCGTGATCCGGCCTGTACTCCTCTTACATACCAGAAAACATTCTAAGGAAACTACTCCAAGCTTGTACTAAAGAGGCACCCTTCTTGAGTGCGGATGGGCACAATGTATAAGCAAGTAGATGGGGTCGCCATGGGTTCTCCCCTAGGTGTCCTGTTTGCGAACTTCTACATGGGTACCATTGAACAGAAGGTCTTAGTCGACATGAACTTGAAACCGGCCATATACTGCAAGTATGTTGACGACATTTTACACAGGTACCTGATGTCAGACATCTGCAGGAGCTGAAGTAGGCATATGAGCAGAATTCTATGTTGTGTTTCACTTACGAGATGGAGAAGGAGGGGAGGTTTCCACACTGCAGTCTACACTAAGGATACAAACATAGGAATGTACCTCAATGCCAACAGTGACTGCCCAGACAGGTATAAGAGGAGTGTTATTAACGCTTATGTCGACCGTGCTCTCAGCCACAGCTCAGGATGGAAGCAAGTCGATGAAGAACTCTGTAGGGTAAGGCAGGTCCTAGTCAACAACGGCTTCTCCAATGGTTTCGTTGAAGACATCATAAGAAGGAAGATGAAACGCCATGCAACCTCTGAAGAGACAACTAACAACACCTGTACCCCCTATTAGACTATTTTACAGGAACTTCTTTTCCACAGCTCATAAAACGGAGGAAAGGGTCCTGAAAGATATTGTTAATAGGAACGTTATCCCTACAGACAAAAATCAGAAGATACAATTGACGATGTACTATAAACCCAAAAAAACGGCCATCCTACTCATGAGAAACTCTCCTAGACACAAAGCAGAATGCTTTAAAAGAAACCAAGGTCGTCTATGCCTTCAAATGCCCACTTGGGGACTGTAAGCCTCAAAGAACTCAGTATATAGGCAAGACAACAATCATCTCTTTCCAGGCGAATTAACGATGCATAAGCAACAGGGCTCCATTAAGGAACATATAATCTATTCCCACAACCAGATCATCACCAGAGAAGTCTTAACAAACAACACAGAAATCATCGATAGATACAGCGATAGCAGGCGGCTTGACATCTGCGAGGCACTACACATTAAGAAGTCAACACCAGCAATCAACAGCCAATTAATGCACAACTATATCCTACCCACTTCAAGACTCCGCACCAATATAGAAGCATCAAGAAATATGGGCCAATAGGCCCTTTGCAGTTACTTCCATTCTTTCCTTTAATTTACCCAATTTATACCCATTGCACTGTGTTCTGTCTTGTGTTGAAAGTTTGCTCTATCTTGTGTTGAAAGTTTGCTCTATCTTGTGTTGAAAGTTTGCTCTATCTTGTGTTGAAAGTTTTGTTCACCTCATCCAAAACTGTTGTAACATATCACCTCACCCAAATGCGGGTATATAAGATGAAAGCTGTTTAAATGATAGCATAGTAGAACTCTGTTTAGTTTTTGCAGGTTATAGTTGTGTGTGCGTAAACTAAGGTCTTTGAAAATGTAATAAGTTATTACGAAATGCGTTCAAGTGTCGCGTCAGACAAGAAATAAAAATGAATTTTGGAGAATTGATTTTTCAATTACCATCGACAGTGAAAAGAAACATAAGAAATATTGAGAAAATTTGTGTTAGAATTATTAATCTTACTTTTTCAGTCATATTTAATATATATATATATATATATATATATATATATATATATATATATATATATATATATATATATATATATATATATATATATATATATATATATATATATATATATATATATATATATATATATATATATATACACACATACATACATACATACATACATACATACATACATACATACATACATACATACATACATACATACATACATACATACATACACCCCTAGGTGTGTGTGTGTGTGTGTGTGTGTGTGTGTGTGTGTGTGTGAAAAAAGGTGACACCCCTAGGGTCAACACTTGCAGCAGAGGAGCTCCAGCATATTTCAACAATCCTAAGTATTGTAGTACAGGTTGATGGTAGTGAGTGGTGTCCCAGAGAACATAAAGGTATAGTGCTCTTGAAAAATAGGTGAGATAACAGGAAAGTGCTAAGGGAAGTGAAAAATCGGATGAGAAAAAGTTGCCCTAGTGTTTACAGTGCAGAGAAGAACATTCAAGATGGCCAGCCGGCAAGGGGAAAAACAAAACAGCTTGATTTTGAGGGATTCAATGAAGAAAGCATTGATATTAGCAGTCTATATAACAAGTTGGTAAATTTAGATACTATAGTGAACTCTCATGTAGAAATAATTAGTAAATTGAAAGAAAGTAATGACCATTTGAATAGCAAAGTTGTATGTCTTGAGGGTTTAGTGAAAGACTTGCACAAGGATAAGAATCAATTGGAAACAAATTGCAAAGCCATGGAAGAAGAAAATAAACTCTTAAAAATAGCTTTGGAAGAAGTTAAAGTAAATTTAAACATAAATGACTACAATAGGTTAGGCAAGGAAATTCAACAGGAGAAACAGCTTTTGTCAGCACAGATGGAGGAAGTTACACAGGGAATAGAACAGTGCAAGAAAGATATGCAACTCACTTATGCACAAGTGGCCAAGGAGAAGGAAAAAATAGAAGAAGCAGTAAAGGAAGTCAAACACTGCAGCAACCAAGATAAAACAAACATTAGGCTGGAAGTGAGAAAAGAATTGGCATCTAACCCGAAGTTGGTGCAAAACACAGTTGATCGGAGTAAGTCCCTGATCATTTTTGGCTGCAAAGAAAAGGCGATAACATCTAGGTCAGAAAGAGCTGTAGAAGAAGCTAAAGTAGTAGATAAAATTGTTGGCCTCGTGGAAGGTCTTACAACCATAGAGAATGTGTGCGACTACAGGAGAATAGGCAGGTACGTAAAAGGGAAAGATCGACCTTTGATCACCCTAAACGGTGCCAAACAGATGGAAGAAGTACTAAGGAATGCTAGAAAATTGCAAAGTGATGAGGATGGGAAAGTGTGGTCATTAAGACGAGATCTTTCAAAAGAAGATAGAGAGAAGCTGAAACTGAACCTCGCCGAGGCAAAACATTTAAATGAGAGCAGGAATGAAGAAGAAATAAATTCTTTTTTCTACAAAGTGATAGGGGTAGGCAAACCAGTAAAGTGGTACATAAAGGCAAACCAACAAAATCAATAGAGAGAGGGGAAGTGAAGAATAAGGAGAGGGGGAACAAGTTCCTGAAGATTGCATACACCAACATAGATGGAGTGAGATTGAAGATACTGGAGTTAAGTGATGTAATACAGCTGCAGACACCAGACATTGTTGCACTCACGGAGACAAAACTTGAAGATGTAATTTTAAATGAGGTCATATTCCCAAGGGGCTACTCAATTTGGAGACGGGACAGAAAAATTAGGAAAGGCGGTGGCGTTGCTGTGCTGGTAAAAGAACACCTAAAGGTGAAGGAAATAATGACTGCCAATCCACAAGAAGTTGACATAATAGCACTAGAGATCTGCCATGAGGATGATAAACTAATGATAATAAATGCATATAGTCCACCGCCAAGCAGCACATGGTCAAAGGAGGAGCTAGATAGTAAACGTGAAGGTCTTATAACAATAATGAGAGAGATTATAGCGAGAGCGGATAACGATAGATCACGACTGTTGATAGTCGGTGACTTCAACTTGAAATCCATAGACTGGGAAGCATATGAAGCTAAAACAGAAGATTTTTGGACCTGTAAATTTGTAGACCTCATCCTGGAAACATTCTTGTATCAACATGTTAAACAAGCTACGAGGATGAGGGAAGGGGACGTTCCCTCCATGCTAGATTTGATATTTACCAGGAAGGAGGAAGAGATATTTGACATTCAGTACCTTCCTCCCTTGGGTAAAAGTGACCATGTCTTTTTGGGAATAAAGTATGCAATGCGTTATAAGCTGGAAGAAAATAAGGAGGTTGAAGCAGTTGAAAAACCAGACTTCAGGAGAGGACATTATGGTGACCTTAGAAATTTTTTTAGTGAGTATAACTGGACAGACTTGATGCTAGGCAAGGAAGTGAATGAGATGTATGTCAAGTTTTGTGAAATATATGATAAAGGCACAAAAAAATTTATACCAAAACAGAGATGCAGAACTAGGAAACAGGATTGGTTCAATAGAAATTGCAAGAGGGCTAGAGACCAAAAGACACAAAAATGGAATCAATACAGGAAGAGGCCGAACCCCTAAACATACCAGCGATACAAAGATGCGAGAAACAACTACACGGCAGTGAGGAGAGAGGCAGAAAGAAATTTTGAAAAAGGGATTGCAGACAAATGTAAAACAGAACCAGGTCTATTCTATAAATTCATAAACAACAAATTGCAGGTAAAGGATAATATTCAAAGGTTGAAAATGGGAAATAGATTCACGGAAGATGAAAAGGAAATGTGTGAAACACTAAACGAAAATTTTCAAAGTGTGTTTGTACAAAATTAAATCTTTAGGGAACTAGATACAATAAGAATTCCAGAGAACAACATAGAGAACATAGAGGTGACTAGAGACGAAGTGGAAAAAATGCTCAAGGAGCTCGATAAGAACAAAGCAGCTGGCCCAGATGGAGTTTCACCATGGGTTCTGAGAGAATGTGCATCTGAGCTCAGCATTCCACTTCACCTGATCTTTCAGGCATCCCTGTGTACAGGAATCGTAGCAGACGTGTGGAAACAGGCTAACATAGTTCCAATCTACAAAAGTGGCAGCAGGGAAGACCCCCTCAATTATAGACCTGTATCATTGACAAGTGTAATAGTGAAAGTATTGGAAAAACTAATCAAAACTAAATGGGTAGAACACCTGGAGAGAAATGATATAATATCAGACAGACAGTATGGTTTTCGATCTGGAAGATCCTGTGTTTCGAATTTACTCAGTTCCTATGATCGAGCCACAGAGATATTACAGGAAAGAGATGGTTGGGTTGACTGCATCTATCTGGACCTAAAAAAGGCTTTCGACAGAGTTCCACATAAGAGGTTGTTCTGGAAACTGGAAAATATTGGAGGGGTGACAGGTAAGCTTCTATCATGGATGAAAAATTTTCTGACCGATAGAAAAATGAGGGCAGTAATTAGAGGCAATGTATCGGAATGGAGAAATGTCACAAGTGGAGTACCACAGGGTTCAGTT
>NC_091213.1:1123018-1251559 GCF_040958095.1 Procambarus clarkii
GAGGTTATCTTGAGATGATTTCGGGGCTTTTTAGTGTCCCCGCGGCCCGGTCCTCGACCAGGCCTCCACCCCCCAGGAAGCAGCCCGTGACAGCTGACTAACTCCCAGGTACCTATTTACTGCTAGGTAACAGGGGCTGATTCAGGGTGAAAGAAACTTTGCCCATATGTTTCTGCCTCGTGCGGGAATCGAACCCGCATCGAATCGAACCCGCACCCGAATCGAATACGTGGTGATCATATCCCCCCCCCCTAACTCTTCTGTCTTCTAGCGACGTGAGGTTTAATTCTCGTAGTCTCTCCTCATAGCTCCTATCTCTCAGCCCGGATACTAGTCTGGTGGCAAACCTTCGAACTTTTTCCAGTTTAGTCTTATGCTTGACTAGATATGGACTCCCTGCTGGGGCTGCATACTCCAGGATTGGTTTGACATATGTAGTATACAAAGTTCTGAATGATTCCTTGCACAAGTATCTAAATGCTGTTCTTATGTTAGCCAACCTGGCATATGCTGATGATGTTATCCTCTTGATATGGGCTTCAGGGGACAGGTCTGGCATGATATGAACCCCCAGATCTTTATCTCTCTCTCTCTCTCTCTGACGCTTGAAGAATTCCATCTCCCAGATGATACCTTGTATCTGGCCTCCTGCTCCCTACACCTATCTTCATTACATTATATTTGCTTGGGTTAAACTCTAACAACCATTTGTTCGACCATTTCTTCAGTTTGTCCAGGTCTTCTTGAAGCCTCAAGCAGTCCTCCTCTGTCTTAATCCTTCTCATAATGTTGGCGTCGTCAGCGAACATTGACAGGAATGAGTCTATACCCTTCGGGAGATCGTTTATGTGTATCAGAAACAGGATAGGTCCAAGCACAGAGCCCTGTGGGACTCCACTGGTGACTTTACGCCAGTCTGAGGTCTCACCCCTCACTAACTCTTTGCTTCCTATTGCTTAGGTACTCCCTTATCCACTGGAGCACCTTACCCGCTACACCTGCTTGTCTCTCCAGCTTGTGTACCAGCCTCTTATGCGGTACTGTGTCAAAAGCTTTCCGACAGTCCAAAAGGCTTTCCGGCAGTGTGCGTGTGCGCGTGCGTGTGACTGCACAAGAGTGGGCAGAGGGATGAGCCATGGTCATCCAGAGACACGCTGCGTAGGGGAGATACGCGGTCCCATTACTTCCTTCACTGGTGGCTCTCCTCTTGCATCGTTGGTTGTCTGCAGTCTCCTGATGTCTGCCTTCACATTCACTACTTTATCTTCCCCTTTCAAAAGTATAGTTTGCAATGGTTATTTTTTCTGCATTCCGATACTTGGGGCTTCTACTTCTTCTCTTTTTCCATTGACTTCCTCACCGATACAGGTTAGGACACACTCCTGGAGCCTTTGACTTCGTCACTGGCACAGACTAAGAGGACACACGACTCTTACTCTCCACACATTCCTATGCCTCGGGGGAACATCATTACGACGACTTCACATTACGACAACCAACCCTGCATGTAGAATAATTGGACAGCTATTTCAGGTGTTCTCCTTTCAAGAGTCTATATGAGGTGTAATACTCGGGAAAGATTGTGTATTGGGGGGTGTGAAGACCTCTGGAATGGGGAGCTCCTAGCCATAATGACCAATTCTCCACACACCTGCATAATGTCATCAATTTCTTGAATCACTTCTTCAGCACTTTTGACAGGGTCAGCAGTGAGGCCATTAAGGATAAGGTGGTGAAGGTCGAGGTCTTGAGCCACCTCCTCCTCCTCTTCATCTTCATTTTCATCACTTCCTCCATCAGTCCCTTCTCTTGTTCCAGCTGGCACGTCCTACAAAACGTAGAAAAAATAAAATCAACTATTTACCTGTGTATCTCTCTCTCTCTCTCTCTCTCTCTCTCTCTCTCTCTCTCTCTCTCTCTCTCTCTCTCTCTCTCTCTCTCTCTCATATGCACGTACAAGAATGCACACACGAACACAAGGAGAAACTATAAAAAGTCCAGATATATGCAGCAATACGCGTTCCAGAGTTGATGAGCTTAAGCTATCAGCAAAGACAGAGGAAACTGGATCTTACCACACTAGAAAAATGGAGAGATAGAGGGGGGGGGGGGGAATATGATAACACAAGATTCTAAGGGAAATTGATAGTAGACAAAGCAGCATTGTTCAAAGCTTGGAACAGCAGAACAAGGGGGTCAATGATGGGAACTCGAGACACAAATGAGTCACAGGGACATCAGAAGGATTTTTTCCAGTACAGTATAAGAGCTAATTCGATTCATAGTTTTAAATGTATATATGATAAAAGCGCGAGAAATATGTCATTGCATTAATTTAAGAACGTTCGGAAGAGGTGGGAGGCTAGGAGTATAGCTCGACATTGCAAGCACATCTAGGTAAGTGCATCCAGGTGAGTACACACTATAATATAAAAAAAGTTAGAGTATAATTAAAAAATAAGTAGCTACACAAATTTACATTTAGTAACTTTTTACATTCCATATACTGAACCATTGGTTGTAATCACTTGTCTTAGTGTCAACTGCTTGTGTTAAGTTTGCCAGTTATCATGTAGGCTTATGTCGGCCTGTGTGTTAACTTCGTCTGTGTCCGTAGAACACTCACACCAGGTGTGGTGGGGGGATCACACCAGGTGTGGTGGAGGGTCACACCTGGTGTGGTGGAGGGTCACACCAGGTGTGGTGGAGGGTCACACCAGGTGTGGTGGGGGGGTCACACCAGGTGTGGTGGGGGGGTCACACCAGGTGTGGTGGGGGGGTCACACCAGGTGTGGTGGAGGGTCACACCAGGTGTGGTGGGAGGGTCACACCAGGTGTGGTGGGAGGGTCACACCAGGTGTGGTGGGGGGTCACACCAGGTGTGGTGGAGGGTCACACCAGGTGTGGTGGAGGGTCACACCAGGTGTGGTGGAGGGTCACACCAGGTGTGGTGGGAGGGTCACACCAGGTGTGGTGGGAGGGTCACACCAGGTGTGGTGGAGGGTCACACCAGGTGTGGTGGGGGGGTCACACCAGGTGTGGTGGAGGGTCACACCAGGTGTGGTGGGAGGGTCACACCAGGTGTGGTGGGGGGTCACACCAGGTGTGGTGGAGGGTCACACCAGGTGTGGTGGAGGGTCACACCAGGTGTGGTGGGGGGTCACACCAGGTGTGGTGGAGGGTCACACCAGGTGTGGTGGAGGGTCACACCAGGTGTGGTGGAGGGTCACACCAGGTGTGGTGGGGGGTCACACCAGGTGTGGTGGAGGGTCACACCAGGTGTGGTGGAGGGTCACACCAGGTGTGGTGGAGGGTCACACCAGGTGTGGTGGGGGGTCACACCAGGTGTGGTGGAGGGTCACACCAGGTGTGGTGGAGGGTCACACCAGGTGTGGTGGAGGGTCACACCAGGTGTGGTGGGGGGGTCACACCAGGTGTGGTGGGGGGGTCACACCAGGTGTGGTGGAGGGTCACACCAGGTGTGGTGGAGGGTCACACCAGGTGTGGTGGAGGGTCACACCAGGTGTGGTGGAGGGTCACACCAGGTGTGGTGGAGGGTCACACCAGGTGTGGTGGGGGGGTCACACCAGGTGTGGTGGGGGGTCACACCAGGTGTGGTGGGGGGTCACACCAGGTGTGGTGGAGGGTCACACCAGGTGTGGACTCGTCTTCACGACTGGGGTAAGAGTAACCTTACCCAGCAGGGCCCAGCGTAATTTACATTGTCTCATTTATTTACAATAATAAATTAATCATGGAGGCCAGAATAGAAGAACTGGCATGTAACCCCTCAGTGTTGTGTCATTACCCAGTGTTGTGTCATTACCCAGTGTTGTGTCATTACCCAGTGTTGTGTCATTACCCAGTGTTGTGTCATTACCCAGTGTTGTGTCATTACCCAGTGTTGTGTCATTACCCAGTGTTGTGTCATTACCCAGTGTTGTCTCATTACCCAGTGTTGTCTCATTACCCAGTGTTGTCTCATTACCCAGTGTTGTGTGTGTCATTACCCAGTGTTGTGTCATTACCCAGTGTTGTCTCATTACCCAGTGTTGTGTCATTACCCAGTGTTGTGTCATTACCCAGTGTTGTGTCATTACCCAGTGTTGTGTGTGTCATTACCCAGTGTTGTGTGTGTCATTACCCAGTGTTGTGTGTGTCATTACCCAGTGTTGTGTGTGTCATTACCCAGTGTTGTGTGTGTCATTACCCAGTGTTGTGTGTGTCATTACCCAGTGTTGTGTGTGTCATTACCCAGTGTTGTGTGTGTCATTACCCAGTGTTGTGTGTGTCATTACCCAGTGTTGTGTGTGTCATTACCCAGTGTTGTGTGTGTCATTACCCAGTGTTGTGTGTGTCATTACCCAGTGTTGTGTGTGTCATTACCCAGTGTTGTGTGTGTCATTACCCAGTGTTGTGTGTGTCATTACCAGTGTTGTGTGTGTCATTACCCAGTGTTGTGTGTGTCATTACCCAGTGTTGTGTGTGTCATTACCCAGTGTTGTGTGTGTCATTACCCAGTGTTGTGTGTGTCATTACCCAGTGTTGTGTGTGTCATTACCCAGTGTTGTGTCATTACCCAGTGTTGTGTCATTACCCAGTGTTGTGTCATTACCCAGTGTTGTGTCATTACCCAGTGTTGTGTCATTACCCAGTGTTGTGTGTGTCATTACCCAGTGTTGTGTGTGTCATTACCCAGTGTTGTGTCATTACCCAGTGTTGTGTCATTACCCAGTGTTGTGTGTGTCATTACCCAGTGTTGTGTCATTACCCAGTGTTGTGTCATTACCCAGTGTTGTGTCATTACCCAGTGTTGTGTGTGTCATTACCCAGTGTTGTGTGTGTCATTACCCAGTGTTGTGTGTGTCATTACCCAGTGTTGTGTCATTACCCAGTGTTGTGTCATTACCCAGTGTTGTGTGTGTCATTACCCAGTGTTGTGTGTCATTACCCAGTGTTGTGTGTCATTACCCAGTGTTGTGTGTGTCATTACCCAGTGTTGTGTCATTACCCAGTGTTGTGTGTGTCATTACCCAGTGTTGTGTGTGTCATTACCCAGTGTTGTGTGTGTCATTACCCAGTGTTGTGTCATTACCCAGTGTTGTGTCATTACCCAGTGTTGTGTCATTACCCAGTGTTGTGTCATTACCCAGTGTTGTGTGTGTCATTACCCAGTGTTGTGTGTGTCATTACCCAGTGTTGTGTGTGTCATTACCCAGTGTTGTGTCATTACCCAGTGTTGTGTCATTACCCAGTGTTGTGTGTGTCATTACCCAGTGTTGTGTCATTACCCAGTGTTGTGTCATTACCCAGTGTTGTGTGTGTCATTACCCAGTGTTGTGTGTGTCATTACCCAGTGTTGTGTCATTACCCAGTGTTGTGTGTGTCATTACCCAGTGTTGTGTGTGTCATTACCCAGTGTTGTGTCATTACCCAGTGTTGTGTGTGTCATTACCCAGTGTTGTGTGTGTCATTACCCAGTGTTGTGCGTGTGTCATTACCAGTGTTGTGCGTTGTGTCATTACCCAGTGTTGTGGCGTGTGTCATTACCCAGTGTTGTGCGTGTGTCATTACCCAGTGTTGTGCGTGTGTCATTACCCAGTGTTGTGCGTTGTGTCATTACCCAGTGTTGTGCGTGTGTCATTACCCAGTGTTGTGTGTGTGTGTCATTACCCAGTGTTGTGTGTCATTACCCAGTGTTGTGTGTGTGTCATTACCCAGTGTTGTGCGTGTGTCATTACCCAGTGTTGTGCGTGTGTCATTACCCAGTGTTGTGTGTGTGTCATTACCCAGTGTTGTGTGTCATTACCCAGTGTTGTGTGTGTCATTACCCAGTGTTGTGTCATTACCCAGTGTTGTGTGTGTCATTACCCAGTGTTGTGTGTCATTACCCAGTGTTGTGTGTGTCATTACCCAGTGTTGTGTGTGTCATTACCCAGTGTTGTGTGTGTCATTACCCAGTGTTGTGTGTGTCATTACCCAGTGTTGTGTCATTACCCAGTGTTGTGTCATTACCCAGTGTTGTGTCATTACCCAGTGTTGTGTCATTACCCAGTGTTGTGTCATTACCCAGTGTTGTGTCATTACCCAGTGTTGTGTCATTACCCAGTGTTGTGTCATTACCCAGTGTTGTGTCATTACCCAGTGTTGTGTCATTACCCAGTGTTGTGTCATTACCCAGTGTTGTGTCATTACCCAGTGTTGTGTCATTACCCAGTGTTGTGTCATTACCCAGTGTTGTGTCATTACCCAGTGTTGTGTCATTACCCAGTGTTGTGTCATTACCCAGTGTTGTGTGTGTGTCATTACCCAGTGTTGTGTGTGTGTCATTACCCAGTGTTGTGTGTGTGTCATTACCCAGTGTTGTGTGTGTGTCATTACCCAGTGTTGTGCGTGTGTGTCATTACCCAGTGTTGTGTGTCATTACCCAGTGTTGTGTGTGTGTCATTACCCAGTGTTGTGTGTGTGTCATTACCCAGTGTTGTGTGTGTGTGTCATTACCCAGTGTTGTGTGTCATTACCCAGTGTTGTGTGTCATTACCCAGTGTTGTGTGTGTGTGTCATTACCCAGTGTTGTGTGTGTGTGTCATTACCCAGTGTTGTGTGTGTGTGTCATTACCCAGTGTTGTGTGTGTGTGTCATTACCCAGTGTTGTGTGTGTGTGTCATTACCCAGTGTTGTGTGTGTGTGTCATTACCCAGTGTTGTGTGTGTGTGTCATTACCCAGTGTTGTGTGTGTGTGTCATTACCCAGTGTTGTGTGTGTGTCATTACCCAGTGTTGTGTGTCATTACCCAGTGTTGTGTGTCATTACCCAGTGTTGTGTGTGTGTGTCATTACCCAGTGTTGTGTGTGTGTGTCATTACCCAGTGTTGTGTGTGTGTCATTACCCAGTGTTGTGCGTGTGTCATTACCCAGTGTTGTGTCATTACCCAGTGTTGTGTCATTACCCAGTGTTGTGTCATTACCCAGTGTTGTGTGTGTGTGTCATTACCCAGTGTTGTGTGTGTGTGTGTCATTACCCAGTGTTGTGTGTGTGTGTCATTACCCAGTGTTGTGTGTGTGTCATTACCCAGTGTTGTGTGTGTGTCATTACCCAGTGTTGTGTGTGTGTCATTACCCAGTGTTGTGTGTGTCATTACCCAGTGTTGTGTCATTACCCAGTGTTGTGTGTCATTACCCAGTGTTGTGTGTCATTACCCAGTGTTGTGTGTCATTACCCAGTGTTGTGTGTGTGTCATTACCCAGTGTTGTGCGTGTGTCATTACCCAGTGTTGTGTGTCATTACCCAGTGTTGTGTGTGTGTCATTACCCAGTGTTGTGTCATTACCCAGTGTTGTGTCATTACCCAGTGTTGTGTCATTACCCAGTGTTGTGTCATTACCCAGTGTTGTGTGTGTGTCATTACCCAGTGTTGTGTGTGTGTCATTACCCAGTGTTGTGTCATTACCCAGTGTTGTGTGTCATTACCCAGTGTTGTGTGTGTCATTACCCAGTGTTGTGCGTGTGTGTCATTACCCAGTGTTGTGTGTGTGTCATTACCCAGTGTTGTGTGTCATTACCCAGTGTTGTGCGTGTGTCATTACCCAGTGTTGTGTGTGTGTCATTACCCAGTGTTGTGTGTCATTACCCAGTGTTGTGTGTCATTACCCAGTGTTGTGTGTCATTACCCAGTGTTGTGTGTCATTACCCAGTGTTGTGTGTCATTACCCAGTGTTGTGTGTCATTACCCAGTGTTGTGTGTGTGTCATTACCCAGTGTTGTGCGTGTGTCATTACCCAGTGTTGTGTGTCATTACCCAGTGTTGTGTGTGTGTCATTACCCAGTGTTGTGTGTGTGTCATTACCCAGTGTTGTGTCATTACCCAGTGTTGTGTCATTACCCAGTGTTGTGTCATTACCCAGTGTTGTGTCATTACCCAGTGTTGTGTCATTACCCAGTGTTGTGTCATTACCCAGTGTTGTGTGTGTGTCATTACCCAGTGTTGTGTCATTACCCAGTGTTGTGTGTCATTACCCAGTGTTGTGTGTGTCATTACCCAGTGTTGTGCGTGTGTGTCATTACCCAGTGTTGTGTGTCATTACCCAGTGTTGTGTGTGTGTCATTACCCAGTGTTGTGTGTGTGTCATTACCCAGTGTTGTGCGTGTGTCATTACCCAGTGTTGTGTGTCATTACCCAGTGTTGTGTGTGTGTCATTACCCAGTGTTGTGTCATTACCCAGTGTTGTGTCATTACCCAGTGTTGTGTCATTACCCAGTGTTGTGTCATTACCCAGTGTTGTGTGTGTGTCATTACCCAGTGTTGTGTCATTACCCAGTGTTGTGTGTGTCATTACCCAGTGTTGTGCGTGTGTCATTACCCAGTGTTGTGTGTGTGTGTCATTACCCAGTGTTGTGTGTGTGTCATTACCCAGTGTTGTGTGTGTCATTACCCAGTGTTGTGTGTGTGTCATTACCCAGTGTTGTGTGTGTGTGTCATTACCCAGTGTTGTGCGTGTGTCATTACCCAGTGTTGTGCGTGTGTCATTACCCAGTGTTGTGCGTGTGTCATTACCCAGTGTTGTGTGTGTGTCATTACCCAGTGTTGTGTGTGTGTCATTACCCAGTGTTGTGTGTGTGTCATTACCCAGTGTTGTGTGTGTGTCATTACCCAGTGTTGTGTGTGTGTCATTACCCAGTGTTGTGTGTGTGTCATTACCCAGTGTTGTGTGTGTGTCATTACCCAGTGTTGTGTGTGTGTCATTAGCCAGTGTTGTGTCATTACCCAGTGTTGTGTCATTACCCAGTGTTGTGTGTCATTACCCAGTGTTGTGTGTCATTACCCAGTGTTGTGTGTGTGTCATTACCCAGTGTTGTGTGTGTGTCATTACCCAGTGTTGTGTGTGTGTCATTACCCAGTGTTGTGTGTCATTACCCAGTGTTGTGTGTGTGTGTCATTACCCAGTGTTGTGTGTGTGTCATTACTCAGTGTTGTGTGTGTGTCATTACCCAGTGTTGTGTGTGTGTCATTACCCAGTGTTGTGTCATTACCCAGTGTTGTGTGTGTGTCATTACCCAGTGTTGTGTGTGTGTCATTACCCAGTGTTGTGTGTGTGTCATTACTCAGTGTTGTGTGTGTGTCATTACCCAGTGTTGTGTGTGTGTCATTACCCAGTGTTGTGTCATTACCCAGTGTTGTGTGTGTGTCATTACCCAGTGTTGTGTCATTACCCAGTGTTGTGTGTGTGTCATTACCCAGTGTTGTGTGTCATTACCCAGTGTTGTGTGTGTGTCATTACCCAGTGTTGTGTGTGTGTCATTACCCAGTGTTGTGTGTGTGTCATTACCCAGTGTTGTGTGTGTGTCATTACCCAGTGTTGTGTGTGTGTCATTACCCAGTGTTGTGTGTGTCATTACCCAGTGTTGTGTGTGTGTCATTACCCAGTGTTGTGTGTGTCATTACCCAGTGTTGTGTGTCATTACCCAGTGTTGTGTGTCATTACCCAGTGTTGTGTGTGTGTCATTACCCAGTGTTGTGTGTGTGTCATTACCCAGTGTTGTGTCATTACCCAGTGTTGTGTGTGTGTCATTACCCAGTGTTGTGTGTCATTACCCAGTGTTGTGTGTCATTACCCAGTGTTGTGTGTGTGTCATTACCCAGTGTTGTGTGTCATTACCCAGTGTTGTGTGTCATTACCCAGTGTTGTGTGTCATTACCCAGTGTTGTGTGTCATTACCCAGTGTTGTGTCATTACCCAGTGTTGTGTGTGTGTCATTACCCAGTGTTGTGTGTCATTACCCAGTGTTGTGTGTCATTACCCAGTGTTGTGTCATTACCCAGTGTTGTGTGTGTGTCATTACCCAGTGTTGTGTGTCATTACCCAGTGTTGTGTGTCATTACCCAGTGTTGTGTGTCATTACCCAGTGTTGTGTGTCATTACCCAGTGTTGTGTGTCATTACCCAGTGTTGTGTGTGTGTCATTACCCAGTGTTGTGTGTGTGTCATTACCCAGTGTTGTGTGTGTGTCATTACCCAGTGTTGTGTGTGTGTCATTACCCAGTGTTGTGTGTGTGTCATTACCCAGTGTTGTGTGTGTGTCATTACCCAGTGTTGTGTGTGTGTGTCATTACCCAGTGTTGTGTGTGTGTCATTACCCAGTGTTGTGTGTGTGTCATTACCCAGTGTTGTGTGTCATTACCCAGTGTTGTGTGTCATTACCCAGTGTTGTGTCATTACCCAGTGTTGTGTCATTACCCAGGTGTTGTGTCATTACCCAGTGTTGTGTCATTACCCAGTGTTTGTGTCATTACCCAGTGTTGTGTCATTACCCAGTGTTGTGTCATTACCCAGTGTTGTGTCATTACCCAGTGTTGTGTCATTACCCAGTGTTGTGTCATTACCCAGTGTTGTGTCATTACCCAGTGTTGTGTCATTACCCAGTGTTGTGTCATTACCCAGTGTTGTGTCATTACCCAGTGTTGTGTCATTACCCAGTGTTGTGTGTGTGTCATTACCCAGTGTTGTGTCATTACCCAGTGTTACTAGGTAATGAGTTGGTCCAGAGTTGTCCGCAGGTAGGAAAAAAATGTGAGCTGGTCAGGTTATCTTGAGATGATTTCGGGGCTTAGCGTCCTCGCGGCCCGGTCCTCGACCAGGCCTCTTTTTTTGTTACACACTCCCAGGAAGCAACAGGTAGCAGCTGTCTAACTCCCAGGTACCTGTTTACTTCTAGGTGAACAGGGGCATCAGGGTGAAATAATCCCCGACCATTTGTTTCTGCCTCCGCCGGGGATCGAACCCGGATGCTACGGGTTCGATCGTAGATTCTACGATCGAATCTGATGATTATGAATCCCGAGCGCTGTCCACTCAGCCGTCAGACCCAAATGAAATTTTGCAACAGTGTTAGAGCCATCTTACTGCATGGGCCCAATGGGCACTTGTCCGGGGGCCCCACGAGCATGGGGGCCCCCACGAGCATGGGGAGGCCCCACGAGCATGGGGGGGCCCCACGAGCATGGGGGGCCCCACGAGCATGGGGGCCCCCCACGAGCATGGGGGGCCCACGAGCATGGGGGGCCCACGAGCATGGGGGCCCCACGAGCATGGGGGCCCCACGAACATAGGACATGTTCATTATGGGAGCAGAATGTTTAAATATTCAGGTCTTGTTGCAAGCACATATATAATATAACCCTACATTCTGGTGTGGGATTAAATACTAAATATTTAAGATATATATTTTACAAGGTGAATAACCCATTCACAGCAGAAATGTAACGTAATGTTCTGAGTGGAGCACAGCAGGGGAAGAGCTGCAGAGGAGGAGAAAATTGGGAAACTTCCAAAATTAACATTGTGGCACAACACAGGTGCAACAACAGTCACTATAGTGCTGTTCCTTCATATATAGCATCCACTCCTGCAGTGTCAGCCACTGTTCCTTCATATACAGCATCCACTCCTGCAGTGTCAGCCACTGTTCCTTCATATATAGCATCCACTCCTGCAGTGTCAGCCACTGTTCCTTCAGATATAGCATCCACTCCTGCAGTGTCAGCCACTGTTCCTTCAGATATAGCATCCACTCCTGCAGTGTCAGCCACTGTTCCTTCATATATACCATCCACTCCTGCAGTGTCAGCCACTGTTCCTTCATATATACCCTCCACTCCTGCAGTGTCAGCCACTGTTCCTTCATATATAGCATCCACTCCTGCAGTGTCAGCCACTGTTCCTTCATATATAGCATCCACTCCTGCAGTGTCAGCCACTGTTCCTTCATATATACCATCCACTCCTGCAGTGTCAGCCACTGTTCCTTCATATATACCATCCACTCCTGCAGTGTTGCAACCCACTCTCGCACAAAACAGTACATATATGACTTATTGCCTACAGTCATTTGTTTACTTATTATTAAGTATATATGTGATATATTCCAAGTTATATTTTGTTTTCTAGGTATAAACTCAAGAATTTGTTATACACCAGTTTTAATATTAAGAATTTCTTTTTCAGTTTTATTAAAGAATAGATTTTATACAAAATTTTACAATATCCTGAGTTACTTTACAATTTATTTAAATATTGTAGTTTTGTTTTATTATTTTTATAAAGCTGTAATGCTAATATAGGTATAGGTTAAGTACTAATTGTAATTAAGAAACAATAAGATGCTTATCTTAACATACTAAGAAGGTTAGGTTAGGTCGGTGTTTTCTATTCAGCTTTTGAAGGTAAATGCAAATATTCACAATAAATTATTATGTCGCATATACACTTATTAATAAGCATAATATTGACTATAAGCAAGTGCGAGAACAGGTTGCAATGTCAGCCACTAGTACTGTTCCTTCAGATATAGCATCCACATCAACGTCCATTCCTGGTACCACTCGTCCAATCTCAGCACACACACAGTTATTGCTGCTGCTGCTGGTGGTGACATTTTAAAAGAGGAAATACCCAAATCTATAACAGTAAAGGAGTTTGCACTCCAAGAGACAGATCCGGGGCTATGGAGCATTAATGATACTAACACAATAAATAAATGGATTCGTAGTGGGCCCGCATTTTGTCAATCATATTAGCAACCCTTCGAACTCACGCAGAGGTTATAAAACAGCTGGAGTAGAGAATATGAAGGCGAGGTATTTATCAAACAATGTGTTCAAACGTGAACTGCGGAATGGCGAGTGTGTAAAACGTGAATGACTACTATATTGACCATCCCGAGGTCGCTTGTACTGCTTTGTGTGTCGCCTATTGTCCAAGAATCTTCCTTTGCTATATTGGGACTCAGTGACTGGAAACACAGAAATGTTGATGTAGAACATGAAAAGGGAGAAGAACATTTGAATATGAAAGATATGAATGTTTGAATGAAGTGAATATGAATTCAAGGCCTGTAGTATGTGTCCAGATACAGATTACAGTGGTGGGAAAATGGAAACGAAAACGCAATGTGCCGCTTAGTCGACATGATGGATCACCAGAAGAGGTTCTCATTAAAACCGAAACATTGAAGGTGGAAACTTTTCTCCCTATTCTGGACACTCTAATCTTAAAACTGAAAACGTTTAGAGGTTTATTCACAGATTGGAAATCCGTTTTCTTTCTTCAGTTTATTGAAAACCATTGCTTCTGATGCACTAAAAAAACATGTGAACCTCTGGCTAATATGTATCACAAAGACCTGAATTATAGTGAACTTTTAAATAAATGTGAGCATCTCGAGCACTACTACACGGCTCTTGATGAACATTGTGAGACTCTCCCTGTAGAAAAATAATTATGGACAATTTGGACTCTGTGTTCCCGAATGTTGAGATTGCACTCAGTGTGTTCATGTGCACGATGGTGACCTGGGGCCAGATTCACAAAGCAGTTACGCGAGTACTTAAGAACCTGTACATCTTTTCTTAATCTTTTGCGGCTTTATTTACAATTATTAAACAGTTAATGAGCTCCGAAGCACCAGGAGGCTGTTTATAACAATAACAACAATTAATTGGGAAGTTTTCATGCTTGTAAACTGTTTAATAAATATAACCAAATCCGACAAAGATTGAGTAAAGATGTACACGTTCGTAAGTACTTGCTGCCTCATGAATCTGGCCCCAACTGTACAAGAGAAACATTCTTTTCCAAGACTCAAATTAAAAAAATATCTGCTTCGTAGCACAATGGAGCAGCGTCGTTTGAACTGGCTCACTCATGTGCCTGGAAAATGACATCCTGAACACCATTGACTTCAAGCCAATACTAAAGCAATTCTCTGAAAGGAAATTGGCAAATGTTTGTTATAATGAGAAGTTCGTAGTAATTTTATACTGTGCCATCTGATCTGTGAAGCTTCCTGAGTATTATTGTGTTCTTCAAACCTTGTGTATTGTTCAAATGTTTATCATGTTGATTAGTTGCTGCTCTCCAGCATGTTGTTGATGTTTCAACACCAGTTGTGTTCAGTGCCAAGAAAATAAATACATGAACAAATCCACAAGGGCCGTGACGAGGATTCGAACCTGCATCCGGGAGCATCCCAGACGCTGCCTTAATCGACTGAGCTACGACAGGGTTAAAAGGGTTGAAACCGAAGTTCTACTGAACTAACTGGATCACGTAGCCTCTCCGGGGCACAAACCAGGCTTTTACACAACCCCCCCCCCCTGCACCCGAGTTGTGTAAAATCCTGGTTTGTGCCTCGGAGAGGCTACGGGATCCAGTTAGTTCAGTAGAACTTCGGTTTCAACCCTTTTACCCTGTCGCAGCTCAGTCGATTAAGGCAGTGTCTGGGATGCTCCCGGACGGCAGGTTCGAATCGTCGTCACGGCCCTTGTGGATTTGTTCATTAGATGCATCACGTTACTGTGATCTCTGTGTAAAAATAAATACATGTTTAATATTACCGACCATTTACTTTTTATTTCTGCGAGTGGTTGTCGTAGGGGCCCCAGCATACTGGTTTGTCTCGGGGGCCCATAGTGCTGTTAACACGGCCCTGGTCGCAGGGGCCCCAGCATACTGGTTTGTCTCGGGGGCCCATAGTGCTGTTAACACGGCCCTGGTCGCAGGGGCCCCAGCATACTGGTTTGCCCCGGGGCCCATAATGCTGTTAAGACGGCCCTGGTCGTAGGGGCCCCAGCATACTGGTTTGCCCCGGGGCCCATAATGCTGTTAAGACGGCCCTGGTCGTAGGGGCCCCAGCATACTGGTTTGCCCCGGGGCCCATAATGCTGTTAAGACGGCCCTGGTCGTAGGGGCCCCAGCATACTGGTTTGCCCCGGGGCCCATAATGCTGTTAAGACGGCCCTGGTCGTAGGGGCCCCAGCATACTGGTTTGCCCCGGGGCCCATAATGCTGTTAAGACGGCCCTGGTCGTAGGGGCCCCAGCATACTGGTTTGCCCCGGGGCCCATAATGCTGTTAAGACGGCCCTGGTCGTAGGGGCCCCAGCATACTGGTTTGTCTCGGGGGCCCATAATGCTGTTAAGACGGCCCTGGTCGTAGGGGCCCCAGCATACTGGTTTGTCTCGGGGCCCATAGTGCTGTTAAGACGGCCCTGGTCGTAGGGGCCCCAGCATACTGGTTTGTCTCGGGGGCCCATAATGGTGTTAAGACGGCCCTGGTCGTAGGGGCCCCAGCATACTGGTTTGTCTCGGGGGCCCATAATGGTGTTAAGACGGCCCTGGTCGCAGGGGCCCCAGCATACTGGTTTGTCTCGGGGGCCCATAGTGCTGTTAAGACGGCCCTGGTCGTAGGGGCCCCAGCATACTGGTTTGTCTCGGGGGCCCATAATGGTGTTAAGACGGCCCTGGTCGTAGGGGCCCCAGCATACTGGTTTGTCTCGGGGCCCATAGTGCTGTTAAGACGGCCCTGGTCGTAGGGGCCCCCAGCATACTGGTTTGTCTCGGGACCCATAGTGCTGTTAAGACGGCCCTGGTCGTAGGGGCCCCAGCATACTGGTTTGTCTCGGGGCCCATAGTGCTGTTAAGACGGCCCTGGTCGTAGGGGCCCCAGCATACTGGTTTGTCTCGGGGCCCATAGTGCTGTTAAGACGGCCCTGGTCGTAGGGGCCCCAGCATACTGGTTTGTCTCGGGGCCCATAGTGCTGTTAAGACGGCCCTGGTCGTAGGGGCCCCAGCATACTGGTTTGTCTCGGGGCCCATAGTGCTGTTAAGACGGCCCTGGTCGTAGGGGCCCCAGCATACTGGTTTGTCTCGGGGGCCCATAGTGCTGTTAAGACGGCCCTGGTCGTAGGGGCCCCAGCATACTGGTTTGTCTCGGGGCCCATAGTGCTGTTAAGACGGCCCTGGTCGTAGGGGCCCCAGCATACTGGTTTTGTCTCGGGGCCCATAGTGCTGTTAAGACGGCCCTGGTCGTAGGGGCCCCAGCATACTGGTTTGTCTCGGGGCCCCATAGTGGCTGTTAAGACGGCCCTGGTCGTAGGGGCCCCAGCATACTGGTTTGTCTCGGGGCCCATAGTGCTGTTAAGACGGCCCTGGTCGTAGGGGCCCCAGCATACTGGTTTGTCTCGGGGCCCATAGTGCTGTTAAGACGGCCCTGGTCGTAGGGCCCCAGCATACTGGTTTGTCTCGGGGCCCATAGTGCTGTTAAGACGGCCCTGGTCGTAGGGGCCCCAGCATACTGGTTTGTCTCGGGGCCCATAGTGCTGTTAAGACGGCCCTGGTCGTAGGGGGCCCCAGCATACTGGTTTGTCTCGGGGGCCCATAGTGCTGTTAAGACGGCCCTGGTCGTAGGGGCCCCAGCATACTGGTTTGTCTCGGGGCCCATAGTGCTGTTAAGACGGCCCTGGTCGTAGGGGCCCCAGCATACTGGTTTGTCTCGGGGCCCATAGTGCTGTTAAGACGGCCCTGGTCGTAGGGGCCCCAGCATACTGGTTTGTCTCGGGGCCCATAGTGCTGTTAAGACGGCCCTGGTCGTAGGGGCCCCAGCATACTGGTTTGTCTCGGGGGCCCATAGTGCTGTTAAGACGGCCCTGGTCGTAGGGGCCCCAGCATACTGGTTTGTCTCGGGGCCCATAGTGCTGTTAAGACGGCCCTGGTCGTAGGGGCCCCAGCATACTGGTTTGTCTCGGGGGCCCATAGTGCTGTTAAGACGGCCCTGGTCGTAGGGGCCCCAGCATACTGGTTTGTCTCGGGGCCCATAGTGCTGTTAAGACGGCCCTGGTCGTAGGGGCCCCAGCATACTGGTTTGTCTCGGGGGCCCATAGTGCTGTTAAGACGGCCCTGGTCGCAGGGGCCCCAGCATACTGGTTTGTCTCGGGGGCCCATAGTGCTGTTAAGACGGCCCTGGTCGTAGGGGCCCCAGCATACTGGTTTGTCTCGGGGGCCCATAGTGCTGTTAAGACGGCCCTGGTCGTAGGGGCCCCAGCATACTGGTTTGTCTCGGGGGCCCATAGTGCTGTTAAGACGGCCCTGGTCGTAGGGGCCCCAGCATACTGGTTTGGTCTCGGGGGCCCATAGTGCTGTTAAGACGGCCCTGGTCGTAGGGGCCCCAGCATACTGGTTTGTCTCGGGGGCCCATAGTGCTGTTAAGACGGCCCTGGTCGTAGGGGCCCCAGCATACTGGTTTGTCTCGGGGCCCATAGTGCTGTTAAGACGGCCCTGGTCGTAGGGGCCCCAGCATACTGGTTTGTCTCGGGGGCCCATAGTGCTGTTAAGACGGCCCTGGTCGTAGGGGCCCCAGCATACTGGTTTGTCCGGGGGCCCATAGTGCTGTTAAGACGGCCCTGGTCGTAGGGGCCCCAGCATACTGGTTTGTCTCGGGGCCCATAGTGCTGTTAAGACGGCCCTGGTCGTAGGGGCCCCAGCATACTGGTTTGTCCGGGGGCCCATAGTGCTGTTAAGACGGCCCTGGTCGTAGGGGCCCCAGCATACTGGTTTGTCTCGGGGGCCCATAGTGCTGTTAAGACGGCCCTGGTCGTAGGGGCCCCAGCATACTGGTTTGTCCGGGGGCCCATAGTGCTGTTAAGACGGCCCTGGTCGTAGGGGCCCCAGCATACTGGTTTGTCTCGGGGGCCCATAGTGCTGTTAAGACGGCCCTGGTCGTAGGGGCCCCAGCATACTGGTTTGTCCGGGGGCCCATAGTGCTGTTAAGACGGCCCTGGTCGTAGGGGCCCCAGCATACTGGTTTGTCTCGGGGGCCCATAGTGCTGTTAAGACGGCCCTGGTCGTAGGGGCCCCAGCATACTGGTTTGTCCCGGGGGCCCATAGTGCTGTTAAGACGGCCCTGGTCGTAGGGGCCCCAGCATACTGGTTTGTCCGGGGGCCCATAGTGCTGTTAAGACGGCCCTGGTCGTAGGGGCCCCAGCATACTGGTTTGCCCCGGGGGCCCATAGTGCTGTTAAGACGGCCCTGGTCGTAGGGGCCCCAGCATACTGGTTTGCCCCGGGGGCCCATAGTGCTGTTAAGACGGCCCTGGTCGTAGGGGCCCCAGCATACTGGTTTGCCCCGGGGGCCCATAGTGCTGTTAAGACGGCCCTGGTCGTAGGGGCCCCAGCATACTGGTTTGCCCCGGGGGCCCATAGTGCTGTTAAGACGGCCCTGGTCGTAGGGGCCCCAGCATACTGGTTTGCCCCGGGGGCCCATAGTGCTGTTAAGACGGCCCTGGTCGTAGGGGCCCCAGCATACTGGTTTGCCCCGGGGGCCCATAGTGCTGTTAAGACGGCCTGGTCGTAGGGGCCCCAGCATACTGGTTTGCCCCGGGGGCCCATAGTGCTGTTAAGACGGCCCTGGTCGTAGGGGCCCCAGCATACTGGTTTGCCCCGGGGGCCCATAGTGCTGTTAAGACGGCCCTGGTCGTAGGGGCCCCAGCATACTGGTTTGCCCCGGGGGCCCATAGTGCTGTTAAGACGGCCCTGGTCGTAGGGGCCCCAGCATACTGGTTTGCCCCGGGGGCCCATAGTGCTGTTAAGACGGCCCCTGGTCGCTAGGGGCCCCAGCATACTGGTTTGCCCCGGGGGCCCATAGTGCTGTTAAGACGGCCCTGGTCGTAGGGGCCCCAGCATACTGGTTTGCCCCGGGGGCCCATAGTGCTGTTAAGACGGCCCTGGTCGTAGGGGCCCCAGCATACTGGTTTGCCCCGGGGGCCCATAGTGCTGTTAAGACGGCCCTGGTCGTAGGGGCCCCAGCATACTGGTTTGCCCCGGGGGCCCATAGTGCTGTTAAGACGGCCCTGGTCGCAGGGGCCCCAGCATACTGGTTTGCCCCGGGGGCCCATAGTGCTGTTAAGACGGCCCTGGTCGTAGGGGCCCCAGCATACTGGTTTGCCCCGGGGGCCCATAGTGCTGTTAAGACGGCCCTGGTCGTAGGGGCCCCAGCATACTGGTTTGCCCCGGGGGCCCAGTAGTGCTGTTAAGACGGCCCTGGTCGTAGGGGCCCCAGCATACTGGTTTGCTCCGGGGGGCCCCTAGTGCTGTTAAGACGGCCCTGGTCGTAGGGGCCCCAGCATACTGGTTTGCTCCGGGGGGCCCATAGTGGCTGTTAAGACGGCCCTGGTCGTAGGGAGCCCCAGCATACTGGTTTTGCCCCGGGGGGCCCATAGTGCTGTTAAGACGGCCCTGGTCGTAGGGGCCCCAGCATACTGGTTTGCCCCGGGGGGCCCATAGTGCTGTTAAGACGGCCCTGGTCGTAGGGGCCCCAGCATACTGGTTTGCCCGGGGGCCCATAGTGCTGTTAAGACGGCCCTGGTCGTAGGGGCCCCAGCATACTGGTTTGCCCCGGGGGCCCATAGTGCTGTTAAGACGGCCCTGGTCGTAGGGGCCCCAGCATACTGGTTTGTCTCGGGGCCCATAGTGCTGTTAAGACGGCCCTGGTCGTAGGGGCCCCAGCATACTGGTTTGTCTCGGGGCCCATAGTGCTGTTAAGACGGCCCTGGTCGTAGGGGCCCCAGCATACTGGTTTGTCTCGGGGCCCAATAGTGCTGTTTAAGACGGCCCTGGTCGTAGGGGCCCCAGCATACTGGTTTGTCCTCGGGGCCCATAGTGCTGTTAAGACGGCCCATGGTCGTAGGGGCCCCAGCATACTGGTTTGTCTCGGGGCCCATAGTGCTGTTAAGACGGCCACTGGTCGTAGGGGCCCCAGCATACTGGTTTGTCTCGGGGCCCATAGTGCTGTTTAAGGACGGCCCTGGTCGTAGGGGGCCCCAGCATACTGGTTTGTCTCGGGGCCCATAGTGCTGTTAAGTACGGCCCTGGTCGTAGGGGCCCCAGCATACTGGTTTGTCTCGGGCCCATAGTGCTGTTAAGACGGCCCTGGTCGTAGGGGCCCCCAGCATACTGGTTTGTCTCGGGGCCCATGAGTGCTGTTAAGACGGCCCTGGTCGTAGGGGCCCCAGCATACTGTGTTTGTCTCGGGGACCCATAGTGCTGTTCAAGACGTCCCTGGGTCGTAGGGGCCCCAGCTTACTGGGTTTTGTCTCTGGGCCCATAATGGCTGGCGTGTTAAGACGGCCCTGGTCGTAGGGGCCCCAGCATATAGGTTTGTCTCCGGGGGCCCATAAGTGCTGTTCAGACGGAGCCCTGAGGTCCGTAGGGGGCCCCAGCATACTGGTCTGCTCCCGGGGGCACCATAGTGCTGTTAATGACTGGCCCTAGTGTCGTAGGGGCCCCCCAGCATACTGAGTTTGCCCCTGAGGGCACATAGTGCTGTTAAGACGGCCCTGGTCGTAGGGGCCCCCAGCATACTGGTTTGCCCCCGGGGGCCCACTAGTGCTGTAAGGACGGCCCCTGCGTCGTAGGGGCCCCAGCATACTGGTTTGCCCCGGGGGGCCACACTAGTGCTGTATAAGACAGGCCCTGGTCGTAGTGGCAGAACCCAGCATACTGGTTTGCCCCGGGGGGCCCCATAGAGTAGCGTGACTGTAAGTGACGGCCCATGGTGCGTATGGGGCAGCCAGCATACTGGTTTGCCCCTGTGTGTGTCCCATAGTGCTGTTAATACGGCCCTGGTCGTAGGGGCCCCAGCATACTATGTTTGCTCCCGGGGGCCCATAGATGCTGTAAGACGGCCCTGGTCGTAGGGGCCCCAGCATACTGGTTTGCCCCGGGGCCCATAGATGCTGTTAAGACGGCCCTGGTCGTAGGGGCCCCAGTCATACTGGTTTGTCCTCGGGGGTCCCATAGTGCTGTTAAGACGGCCCTGGTCGTAGGGGCCCCAGCATACTGGTTTGTCTCCGGGGGCCCATAGTGCTGTTAAGACGGCCCTGGTCGTAGGGGCCCCAGCATACTGGTTTGCTCGGGGGCCCATAGTGCTGTTAAGACGGCCCTGGTCGGTAGGGGCCCCATCATACTGGTTTGTCCTCGGGGGCCCATAGTGCTGTTAAGACGGCCCTGGTCGTAGGGGCCCCAGCATACTGGTTTGTCTCGGGGGCCCATAGTGCTGTTAAGACGGCCCTGGTCGTAGGGGCCCCAGCATACTGGTTTGTCTCAGGGGGGCCCATAGTGCTGTTAAGACGGCCCTGGTCGTAGGGGCCCCAGCATACTGGTTTGCTCCGGGGGCCCATAGTGCTAGTTAAGACGGCCCTTGTCGTAGGGGCCCCACATACTGGTTTGACCCCGGTGCCTTAGTGCTGTTAAGGACGGCCCTGGTCGTAGGGAGGCCCCCCAGCATACTGGTTTGTCCTCGGGGGCCCATAGTTGTCTGTTATAAGACGGCACTGGTCGTAATGGGGCCCCAGCATACTGGTATTGTCCTCGTTGGGCCCATAGTGCCGTTAAGACGGCCCTGGTCGTAGGGGACCCAGCATACTGGATTTGTCCTCGGGGGCCCACGAGTGCTGTTAAATGACGGCCCTGGTCCGTAGGGGCCCCCAGCATACATGTATGTTATGCCTCTCGGGGGGCCCATAGTGCAGCTGTTAGCCGGCCCTGGTCGTAGGGGCCCCCAGCATACTGGTTTGTCTCGGGGGCCCATAGTGCTGTTAAGACGGCCCTGGTCGTAGGGGCCCCCAGCATACTGGTTTGTCTCGGGGGCCCATAGTGCTGTTAAGACTCGGCCCTGGTCGTAGGGGCCCCAGCATACTGGTTTGTCCGGGGGCCCATAGTGCTGTTAAGACGGCCCTGGTCGTAGGGGCCCCAGCATACTGGTTTGCCCCGGGGGGCCCATAGTGCTGTTAAGACGGCCCTGGTCGTAGGGGCCCCAGCATACTGGTTTGCCCCGGGGGCCCATAGTGCTGTTAAGACGGCCCTGGTCGTAGGGGCCCCAGCATACTGGTTTGCCCCGGGGGGCCCATAGTGCTGTTAAGACGGCCCTGGTCGTAGGGGCCCCAGCATACTGGTTTGCCCCGGGGGCCCATAGTGCTGTTAAGACGGCCCTGGTCGTAGGGGCCCCAGCATACTGGTTTGCCCCGGGGGCCCATAGTGCTGTTAAGACGGCCCTGGTCGTAGGGGCCCCAGCATACTGGTTTGCCCCGGGGGCCCATAGTGCTGTTAAGACGGCCCTGGTCGTAGGGGCCCCAGCATACTGGTTTGCCCCGGGGGCCCATAGTGCTGTTAAGACGGCCCTGGTCGTAGGGGCCCCAGCATACTGGTTTGCCCCGGGGGGCCCATAGTGCTGTTAAGACGGCCCTGGGTCGCAGGGGCCCCAGCATACTGGTTTGCCCCGGGGGCCCATAGTGCTGTTAAGACGGCCCTGGTCGTAGGGGCCCAGCATACTGGTTTGCCCCGGGGGCCCATAGTGCTGTTAAGACGGCCCTGGTCGTAGGGGCCCCAGCATACTGGTTTGCCCCGGGGGCCCATAGTGCTGTTAAGACGGCCCTGGTCGTAGGGGCCCCAGCATACTGGTTTGCCCCGGGGGCCCATAGTGCTGTTAAGACGGGCCCTGGTCGTAGGGGCCCCAGCATACTGGTTTGCCCCGGGGGCCCATAGTGCTGTTAAGACGGCCCTGGTCGTAGGGGCCCCAGCATACTGGTTTGCCCCGGGGGCCCATAGTGCTGTTAAGACGGCCCTGGTCGTAGGGGCCCCAGCATACTGGTTTGTCCCGGGGGCCCATAGTGCTGTTAAGACGGCCCTGGTCGTAGGGGCCCCAGCATACTGGTTTGCCCCGGGGGCCCATAGTGCTGTTAAGACGGCCCTGGTCGTAGGGGCCCCAGCATACTGGTTTGCCCCGGGGGCCCATAGTGCTGTTAAGACGGCCCTGGTCGTAGGGGCCCCAGCATACTGGTTTGTCTCGGGGGCCCATAGTGCTGTTAAGACGGCCCTGGTCGTAGGGGCCCCAGCATACTGGTTTGTCTCGGGGGCCCATAGTGCTGTTAAGACGGCCCTGGTCGTAGGGGCCCCAGCATACTGGTTTGTCTCGGGGGCCCATAGTGCTGTTAAGACGGCCCTGGTCGTAGGGGCCCCAGCATACTGGTTTGTCTCCGGGGGCCCATAGTGCTGTTAAGACGGCCCTGGTCGTAGGGGCCCCAGCATACTGGTTTGCCCCGGGGGCCCATAGTGCTGTTAAGACGGGCCCTGGTCGTAGGGGCCCCAGCATACTGGTTTGCCCTGGGGGCCCATAGTGCTGTTAAGACGGCCCTGGTCGTAGGGGCCCCAGCATACTGGTTTGCTCCGGGGGGCCCATAGTGCTGTTAAGACGGCCCTGGTCGTAGGGGGCCCCAGCATACTGGTTTGTCCTCGGGGCCCATAGTGCTGTTAAGACGGCCCTGGTCGTAGGGGCCCCAGCATACTGGTTTGCCCCGGGGCCCATAGTGCTGTTAAGGACGGCCCTGGTCGTAGGGGCCCCAGCATACTGGTTTGTCTCGGGGCCCATAGTGCTGTTAAGACGGCCCTGGTCGTAGGGGCCCCAGCATACTGGTTTGCCCCGGGGCCCATAGTGCTGTTAAGACGGCCCTGGTCGTAGGGGCCCCAGCATACTGGTTTGTCCTCGGGGGCCCATAGTGCTGTTAAGACGGCCCTGGTCGTAGGGGCCCCAGCATACTGGTTTGCCTCGGGGGCCCATAGTGCTGTTAAGACGGCCCTGGTCGTAGGGGCCCCAGCATACTGGTTTGTCCTCGGGGGCCCATAGTGCTGTTAAGACGGCCCTGGTCGTAGGGGCCCCAGCATACTGGTTTGTCCTCGGGGCCCATAGTGCTGTTAAGACGGCCCTGGTCGTAGGGGCCCCAGCATACTGGTTTGCCCCGGGGGCCCATAGTGCTGTTAAGACGGCCCTGGTCGTAGGGGCCCCAGCATACTGGTTTGCCCCGGGGGGCCCATAGTGCTGTTAAGACGGCCCTGGTCGTAGGGGCCCCAGCATACTGGTTTGCCCCGGGGGCCCATAGTGCTGTTAAGACGGCCCTGGTCGTAGGGGCCCCAGCATACTGGTTTGCCCCGGGGGGCCCATAGTGCTGTTAAGACGGCCCTGGTCGTAGGGGCCCCAGCATACTGGTTTGCCCCGGGGGCCCATAGTGCTGTTAAGACGGCCCTGGTCGTAGGGGCCCCAGCATACTGGTTTGCCCCGGGGGCCCATAGTGCTGTTAAGACGGCCCTGGTCGTAGGGGCCCCAGCATACTGGTTTGCCCCGGGGGCCCATAGTGCTGTTAAGACGGCCCTGGTCGTAGGGGCCCCAGCATACTGGTTTGCCCCGGGGGCCCATAGTGCTGTTAAGACGGCCCTGGTCGTAGGGGCCCCAGCATACTGGTTTGCCCCGGGGGCCCATAGTGCTGTTAAGACGGCCCTGGTCGTAGGGGCCCCAGCATACTGGTTTGCCCCGGGGGCCCATAGTGCTGTTAAGACGGCCCTGGTCGTAGGGGCCCCAGCATACTGGTTTGCCCCGGGGGCCCATAGTGCTGTTAAGACGGCCCTGGTCGTAGGGGCCCCAGCATACTGGTTTGCCCGGGGGCCCATAGTGCTGTTAAGACGGCCCTGGTCGTAGGGGCCCCAGCATACTGGTTTGCCCCGGGGCCCATAGTGCTGTTAAGACGGCCCTGGTCGTAGGGGCCCCAGCATACTGGTTTGCCCCGGGGCCCATAGTGCTGTTAAGACGGCCCTGGTCGTAGGGGCCCCAGCATACTGGTTTGCCCCGGGGGCCCATAGTGCTGTTAAGACGGCCCTGGTCGTAGGGGCCCCAGCATACTGGTTTGCCCCGGGGGCCCATAGTGCTGTTAAGACGGCCCTGGTCGTAGGGGCCCCAGCATACTGGTTTGCCCCGGGGGCCCATAGTGCTGTTAAGACGGCCCTGGTCGTAGGGGCCCCAGCATACTGGTTTGCCCCGGGGGGCCCATAGTGCTGTTAAGACGGCCCTGGTCGTAGGGGCCCCAGCATACTGGTTTGCCCCGGGGGCCCATAGTGCTGTTAAGACGGCCCTGGTCGTAGGGGCCCCAGCATACTGGTTTGCCCCGGGGGCCCATAGTGCTGTTAAGACGGCCCTGGTCGTAGGGGCCCCAGCATACTGGTTTGCCCCGGGGGCCCATAGTGCTGTTAAGGACGGCCCTGGTCGTAGGGGCCCCAGCATACTGGTTTGCCCCGGGGCCCATAGTGCTGTTAAGACGGCCCTGGTCGTAGGGGCCCCAGCATACTGGTTTGCCTCGGGGGCCCATAGTGCTGTTAAGACGGCCCTGGTCGTAGGGGCCCCAGCATACTGGTTTGCCTCGGGGCCCATAGTGCTGTTAAGACGGCCCTGGTCGTAGGGGCCCCAGCATACTGGTTTGTCTCGGGGGCCCATAGTGCTGTTAGACGGCCCTGGTCGTAGGGGCCCCAGCATACTGGTTTGCCGGGGGCCCATAGTGCTGTTAAGACGGCCCTGGTCGTAGGGCCCCAGCATACTGGTTTGCCGGGGGCCCATAGTGCTGTTAAGACGGCCCTGGTCGTAGGGGCCCCAGCATACTGGTTTGTCTCGGGGGCCCATAGTGCTGTTAAGACGGCCCTGGTCGTAGGGGCCCCAGCATACTGGTTTGCCGGGGGCCCATAGTGCTGTTAAGACGGCCCTGGTCGTAGGGCCCCAGCATACTGGTTTGCCCGGGGGCCCATAGTGCTGTTAAGACGGCCCTGGTCGTAGGGGCCCCAGCATACTGGTTTGTCCCCGGGGGCCCATAGTGCTGTTAAGACGGCCCTGGTCGTAGGGGCCCCAGCATACTGGTTTGCCCCGGGGGCCCATAGTGCTGTTAAGACGGCCCTGGTCGTAGGGGCCCCAGCATACTGGTTTGCCCCGGGGGCCCATAGTGCTGTTAAGACGGCCCTGGTCGTAGGGGCCCCAGCATACTGTTTGTCCCCGGGGGCCCATAGTGCTGTTAAGACGGCCCTGGTCGTAGGGGCCCCAGCATACTGGGTTTGCCCCGGGGGCCCATAGTGCTGTTAAGACGGCCCTGGTCGTAGGGGCCCCAGCATACTGGTTTGCCCCGGGGGGCCCATAGTGCTGTTAAGACGGCCCTGGTCGTAGGGGCCCCAGCATACTGGTTTGCCCCGGGGGGCCCATAGTGCTGTTAAGACGGCCCTGGTCGTAGGGGCCCCAGCATACTGGTTTGCCCCGGGGGCCCATAGTGCTGTTAAGACGGCCCTGGTCGTAGGGGCACCAGCATACTGGTTTGCCCCGGGGGCCCATAGTGCTGTTAAGACGGCCCTGGTCGTAGGGGCCCCAGCATACTGGTTTGCCCGGGGGCCCATAGTGCTGTTAAGACGGCCCTGGTCGTGGGGCCCCAGCATACTGGTTGTCTCGGGGGCCCATAGAGACGGCCCTGGTCGTAGGGGCCCCAGCATACTGGTTTGCCCCGGGGGCCCATAGTGCTGTTAAGACGGCCCTGGTCGTAGGGGCCCCAGCATACTGGTTTGCCCCGGGGGCCCATAGTGCTGTTAAGACGGCCCTGGTCGTAGGGGCCCCAGCATACTGGTTTGCCCCGGGGGCCCATAGTGCTGTTAAGGACGGCCCTGGTCGTAGGGGCCCCAGCATACTGGTTTGCCCCGGGGGCCCATAGTGCTGTTAAGACGGCCCTGGTCGTAGGGGCCCCAGCATACTGGTTTGCCCCGGGGGCCCATAGTGCTGTTAACACGGCCCTGGTCGTAGGGGCCCCAGCATACTGGTTTGCCCCGGGGGGCCCATAGTGCTGTTAAGACGGCCCTGGTCGTAGGGGCCCCAGCATACTGGTTTGCCCCGGGGGCCCATAGTGCTGTTAAGACGGCCCTGGTCGTAGGGGCCCCAGCATACTGGTTTGCCCCGGGGGCCCATAGTGCTGTTAAGACGGCCCTGGTCGTAGGGGCCCCAGCATACTGGTTTGCCCCGGGGGGCCCATAGTGCTGTTAAGACGGCCCTGGTCGTAGGGGCCCCAGCATACTGGTTTGCCCCGTGGGCCCATAGTGCTGTTAAGACGGCCCTGGTCGTAGGGGCCCCAGCATACTGGTTTGCCCCGGGGGGCCCATAGTGCTGTTAAGACGGCCCTGGTCGTAGGGGCCCCAGCATACTGGTTTGCCCCGTGGGCCCATAATGCTGTTAAGACGGCCCTGGTCGTAGGGGCCCCAGCATACTGGTTTGCCCCGGGGGCCCATAGTGCTGTTAAGACGGCCCTGGTCGTAGGGGCCCCAGCATACTGGTTTGCCCCGGGGGCCCATAATGTTGTTAAGACGGCCCTGGTCGTAGGGGCCCCAGCATACTGGTTTGTCTCGGGGGCCCATAATGGTGTTAAGACGGCCCTGGTCGTAGGGGCCCCAGCATAATGGTTTGCCCCGTGGGCCCATAATGCTGTTAAGACGGCCCTGGTCGTAGGGGCCCAGCATACTGGTTTGCCCCGTGGGCCCATAATGCTGTTAAGACGGCCCTGGTCGTAGGGGCCCCAGCATACTGGTTTGCCCCGGGGCCCATAATGCTGATAAGGGGCCCATAATACTGTTAAGCGGGCCCTGAACAGTGTGTGGAGCAGGAACACTTGCCAAGTGATACAGAGTTAGCAACATCAAGTCCAGCAGAAAGTGCAGCTATGAGAGAGCTAGAACTTCAAGAAAGTTTAGCAGAGTTAAGACTGGAGGAGCAAAAGCTGAGATGTGATCAAGGAAGTGGCAGCTGTAGCCCCTTGCAAGGTGTAATTTACATCAGTTTGGAGGTTTGTTGTGTCCTTTATTTTGTCTACTTTGATAAAAAAAATTGGTGTTATCTGCAAAGGATGATATTGTACTATAGTTTATTGTGTATGTTTGATATGAGGATGAGAATAATACCGAAGCAAGCACAGTACCCTGGGGGACTGAACTTTTCACGGTGCACGGTACGAATTTGACTGTGTTGGCTCTTACACACTGCGTTCTGAGCGTTGGCAAATTTAAGATCCATCCTCCTACTTTGCTAGTTGTTCTTTTTGTATGTATTTTATGAGCATTTTGTGTCCAAAAATATCAATCACACTTGTAAAGAGATTTTGTAAAAATCTGTGAATATGACACCTGCTTTTTGCTCGTCTTCCGTGGCACCTGAGACCATGTCATAGTGGTCTAGCAACTGTGAGAGGCAGGAGCGCCTTGTTCTGAACCTGTGTTGTCCAGGGTTATGTAGATGCTGTCATTCCATGTGTTTTGCGACCTTATTTCTTGTGAGAGATGCCTCTCTCATAGCACAAGCGCATGTTGTAAGGGCTGCTTGCAGATCTGCTTGCTGGGCACAACGTCCTTAGTTCGCATCTAATGTGTCAAGTTTGGAGTTACAGATTTGTCTTGCAAAGAGAACTCCAAAGATGTTGTCAGTGTCGACCAAGGTCGACTGGTTGAGGTGCAATCGAGTTTGCAGAGGTGTTTGCAAGAGGTGAGGTACTCAGGACTATATGGCGTATTTTGCAATGTAATGTGGTAGTGGGGAAGCAGAGAGAGATTTCGAGCCCGCCAAAACCGTTGTCCAGCTAACCGTGACTCCTCCCTTCGTCTCTTGAGACAATGTCGCCCCTGGTGGGACGCCGTTAAACTAAAGATGACGCGAATACCTAGAACAGGCGCACGCACCAATCACAGGCACTTAAGGACAAGGCCTAGGTAGCCTGGTGCTGCTCCAGGTCATCTGGAGCCACAGAAAACGGTATTCGGTGCTGAAGATCTAAAGGGGAGAGATGCTGCCTCACAGAACTCGGAGACAGCCAATCTTCACCTAAGTCTGTAGTAATTAAAAGTAACTTTTGCATCTGTAGTACGCCAGAGCCGAATCAATGGTGATTGCAGGTGCGATTGAATTAACATCAAAACAAGGATTTACTGCGTTACCAGTATGGAGAATAACAAAGTATAACAAACTGCGTTACCAGTATGGAGAATGGAAACGCCGGCACAAGTGCTGTATGCACTGTGACAGTGTGGAAAGACCTGTTCTTGCTTTAGATGCAGCTACTCGGAACAAAAAGTTCCAAGTAGCACGGGCTATGGTGAACCCGTATTGGAGGCTCTTTGGAGCCATTATCTGTATCAATAGCTGATACTGGAAACCTGGGGATGAATGGGGTCTTCATTGTTGATTTCAGCTTCGGAGGGCTGGCTGGAGTGTGTTGAGATCGACCTCGTGGTCGTCCTGGTGGTAGTCTCCGGAGTGGTAGTGGAGGCAGTGTCCAGGGCGCCTTGTGTCCAGACTTGTGTCCAGGGCAATGATGGGGTCCAGGCCGTCGGCTAGGAACAGCGCGTTGAGTTCCTTGACGAGTCGTTGATTGTGTGGTCCGGCAAGCCTCCCCGCTAGTTGAATAAGCCCAGGGATAATGCCTGCACGTGACGCAAGGGTCTGTGAGGGTGATGGCTGGTCCTTAGGTCCCCAGTGTGGCGGCCGGGTGATCTGTTGCGAGGGAAGGACCTTGTGGAGCCCCGTGTTATAGAGGACCTGTGAGGTGGGCCTCAATAACAAGGCTGGAGTCTATTGTGTAGGGATTCCCGTGAACCAGTGTCATGTTTAACGACTCATAAGACTCAGTGTCAAGGCAAGTGACTGCCAGTGCAGCTGTGATGCATCGTTAATGATACAAGTGTTGTGAAGTTTCGCCTTAGAGCTGTGGGTTGGTCTTGTGAGAGGGTCGCAGTATCGAGGTCGAGGTGAATAGCACTCGTCCCAGTGGCGTGTAGGGTAGTGTGTACTCACCTAGTTGTGCTTGTGGGGGTTGAGTTCTGGCTCTTTGGTCCCGCCTCTCAACCGTCAATCAACTGGTGTACAGGTTCCTGAGCCTACTGGGCTCTATCATATCTACACTTGAAACTGTGTAGGGAGTCAGCCTGGTTGATACCTGGTTGATGGGGTTCTGGGAATTCTCCGAGGCCAGGCTTGACTTGTGAGAGTTTGGTCCACCAGGCTGTTGCTTGGAGCGGCCCGCAGGCCCACATACCCACCACAGCCCGGTTGGTCCGGCACTCCTTGGAGGAATAAATCTAGTTTCCTCTTGAAGATGTCCACGGTTGTTCCGGCAATATTTCTTATGCGTGATGGGAGGACGTTGAACAACCGCGGACCTCTGATGTTTATACAGTGTTCTCTGATTGTGCCTATGGCACCTCTGCTCTTCACTGGTTCTATTCTGCATTTTCTTCCATAAAGTTCACTCCAGTACGTTGTTATTTTACTGTGTAGATTTGGTACTTGACCCTCCAGTGTCTTCCAGGTGTATATTATTTGATATCTCTCTCGTCTTCTTTCTAGTGAGTACATTTGGAGAGCTTTGAGACGATCCCAATAATTTAGGTGCTTTATCGCGTCTATGCGTGCCGTACATGTTCTCTGTATTCCCTCTATTTCAGCAATCTCTCCTGCTCTGAAGGGGGAAGTGAGTACTGAGCAGTACTCAAGATGGGACAACACAAGTGACTTGAAGAGTACAACCATTGTGATGGGATCCCTGGATTTGAAAGTTCTCGTAATCCATCTTATCATTTTTCTGGCTGTCGCAATATTTGCTTGGTTATGCTCCTTAAACGTTAGGTCGTCAGACATTATTCCCAAATCCTTTACATGCTGTTTTCCTACTATGGGTACATTTGATTGTGTTTTGTACTCTGTATTATGTTTAAGGTCCTCATTTTTACCGTACCTGAGTACTTGGAATTTATCACTGTTAAACATCATGTTATTTTCTGGTGTCCAGTCGAAAACTTTATTAATATCAGCTTGAAGTTTTTCAGTGTCCTCAGCAGAGGTAATTTTCATACTGATTTTTGTGTCATCTGCAAAGGATGATACGAAGCTGTGACTTGTATTTTTGTCTATATCTGATATGAGAATAAGGAAAAGCAGCGGTGCAAGGACTGTACCCTGAGGTACAGAGCTTTTAACTGCACTTGGACTAGATTATATATGGTTGACCGTTACTCGCTGAGTCCTGTTTGACAGAAAACTGAGTATCCAGCGTCCTACTTTACCGGTTATTCCCATTGACTTCATTTTGTGTGCTATCACGCCATGGTCACATTTATCGAAAGCCTTTGCGAAGTCCGTGTATATCACATCAGCATTCTGTTTTTCTTCTAATGCCTCAGTGACTTTATCGTAGTGCTCAAGTAGCTGTGAGAGGCACGATCTTCCCGCTAGAAATCTATGTTGGCCTGGGTTGTGAAGGTCATTGGTCTCCATGAAATTGGTGACCTGACTCCTAATCACTCTCTCAAATACTTTTATGATGTGCGATGTTAGTGCAACTGGTCTATAATTCTTTGCCAATGCTTTGCTCCCTCCCTTGTGTAGAGGGGCTAAGTCTGCTACTTTAAGTGCATCTCGTATCTCCCCCGTGTCCAAGCTCTTCCTCCACACTATGCTGAGTGCCTGTGCTACCGGCACTTTGCATTTCTTTATAAATATTGAATTCCATGAGTCTGGACCTGGGGCCGAGTGCATGGGCATGTTTTCAATTTCTCTTTCAAAATTTAGTGCGCTCGTGTTGATATCAGTTATATTTACAGGAGTTTGAATATCCCGCATAAAGAAATTGTCTGGATCTTCCACTTTCATGTTGTTTATTGGAGTGCTAAACATGTCCTCATACTGCTTTTTTACGATTTCACTAATTTCTTTGTCATCCTCCGTGTATGAACCTTCACTTGTACGAATAGGTCCAATACTGGCAGTGGTTTTTGCTTTTGATTTCGCATATGTGAAGAAATATTTTGGATTTTTCTTTATTTCCTGAATTGCTTTCTGTTCTAACTGCCTTTCTTCAGTTTCATATGAGTGTTTCAATTTCCGCTCGATTTCTTCAATCTCCCTATTTAAATTATTCCTTCTTTGACGGGAAATTCGTGTCTGCATAAGCAGTTCCGTTATTTTTTTCCTGCGTTTATAGTGTCGTCTGCGTTCTCTTTCTATGTTGGATCTCTTTCTGACTTTCCTCAAAGGAACATGTTTCAGACAGACTTGATACGCTTCCGAAGTCAGTTTTTCTATTCCTTCTGTAGGACTTGTATTACTTAGAACAGTTTCCTATGGAATGTTTATAAGTTCCCTATTTATTATCTCCCAGTCTATCCTTTTATTATTAAATTTGAATTTACTGAATAACCCCTCTCGCTTTATCAACGTTTTAGGTCTATTCTGAGTATTGATGGTCGTTTGCACTTCAATGAGCTTGTGATCTGAGTATGTGGTATCTGATATCGTAGTCTCTGATAATGTCTTCATTGTTCGTAAAGACCAGATCTAAAATATTTTCATTTCTCGTTGGCTCCGATATCTGTTGATTGAGTGAAAATTTGTCACAGAATCTAAGTAGTTCTCTAATCTGTGGTTGGTTAGGTCCTGATAGATTTCCTGGTGTAATATTATTGTTTGCTATTTTCCACCTGAGACTAGGCAAGTTGAAGTCACCTAGGAAGATAATATCAGGTATCGGGTTCTCCAAATTATCAAGGCTATTCTCTATTTTGTTTATCTGTTCTGTGAATTCCTCAGCCATTGCATCTGGCGGTTTGTATATTAGAATAATCACAATTTATTTTCTCTATTTTTAATCCCAGTACCTCTACCACCTCATTTGTAACGTTTAGGAGCTCCGAGCATACAAGGTCTTCCCTAATATACAGACCCACTCCTCCATGTGACCTAATTTTCCTATCACACCTGTATAGGTTATATCCTGGAATCCAGATCTCACTGTCCAACAATTCCCCTGCATGGGTTTCTGTGAAAGCTCCAAATACTGCATTTGACTCCGCGAGGAGGCCATTTATGAACTGTACTTTGTTGTTTGTTCTTGTTTTCAGTCCTTGTATGTTGGCAAAGATGAATGAGGTTACTCTATTAGTGATAGTTTGAATGGGAGACTTTTTCGGCAAGCCCATTATGCGTGGACATAATGAGTTTGTTCTGACCAGTACTGATTGTTGTAGGGCAGTTGTCTGTCGTAGTTGTAGTTCCCTTTCGGTGTGTAATTGTATCTGTAATTCTGGAATGCAAGTGGATCTGGCATCCAGTTCCATACACTCTCCATGCTCCTCCTTTTGAATTCTCTTTCGGTCTGGTATAAAAAATTTATAGTTCCCTCCAAATTCATTATCCTGCTTGCCACTCCTTATCTAGCGTTCCGTGCCTTCACCACATCACTTCCTAATGCATTTGTCAACCACTTTGACACTAAAAAAGTTCTTTCTAATATCTCTGTGGCTCATTTGGGCACTCAGTTTCCACCTCTGTCCCCTAGTGCGTGTGCCCCTTGAGTTAAATAGCCTGTCTTTATCTACCCTATCGATTGCCTTGAGAATCTTGAATGTGGTGATCATGTCCCCCCTAACTACTCTGTCTTCCAACGAAGTGAGGTTTATTCCCGTAGTCTCTCCTCGTAGCTCATACCTCTCAGCTCGGGTACTAGTCTGGTGGCAAACCTTTGAACCTTTTCCAGTTTAGTCTTATGCTTGACTAGATATGGACTCCATGCTAGAGCTGCATACTCCAGGATTGGTCTGACATATGTGGTATATAATGTTCTGAAAGATTCCTTACACAAATTTCTAAAGGCCGTTCTTATGTTAGCCAACCTGGCATATGCCGCTGATGTTATCCACTTGATATGAGCTTCAGGGGACAGGTCTGGCGTGATGTCAACCCCCAGGTCTTTCTCTCTCTCTGACTCTTGAAGTATTTCATCTCCCAAATGATACCTTGTATCTGGTCTCCTGCTCCCTACACCTATCTTCATTACATTACATTTGCTTGGGTTAAACTCTAACAACCATTTGTTCGACCATTCCTGCAGCTTGTCCAGGTCTTCTTGAAGCCTCAAGCTGTCCTCCTCTGTTTTAATCCTTCTCATAATTTTGGCGTCGTCAGCAAACATTGAGAGGAACGAGTCTATACCCTTTGGGAGATCATTTACGTATATCAGAAACAGGATAGGTCCGAGTACAGAGCCCTGTGGGACTCCTCTTGTGACTTCACGCCAATCGGAGGTCTCACCCCTCACTGTAACTCTCTGCTTCCTATTGCTTAGGTATTCCCTTATCCACTAGAGTACTTTACCAGTTACTAAAGCCTTTTTCTCCAACTTATGCAAAAGTCTCTTATGGGGACGTTGTCAAAAGCTTTTTGACTTAAAACCGTGGAGTTTTGCTGGGTTCCCAGCCGTTGTTGTTGTTGTTTTAGATTTTGGTACTCTGAATGCAATGTCCATGTAGCACGGTCTACGGTGAGCCCGTAATTGAGTTCGGTTATTTGCGATAACCATGTTACTGTAATATTTGGGTCAAAGTTTTAAATGGAGGTGGGGTTTCCTACTTTTTCCCTGTTTCTTTTTCGCTTCTGTTTTAGTGCACTGGTTTTAGTCTTGTTTTAATAACATTATTTTGGTGGCGGATGTAGGGGCACAGTGTTCACTAGTAAGTCCCATTCTTCAACAGCTTTTCTAATCATTGTAGTCGCGGTGGAATGTGCCTCTAATGCAGCTGCTGTCGTTGGATTAATGTTGAGTTTGATGCGCTGGGCTTCAGTAGCTTCACATTCCAGTAAGTAGTGCAACAGTGGCGCCTCTGCTTCTGTTCCACAGATATGACACTCTTTAACTATTGGGTTCATTACCTCCCAGCAGCACTTGTAACCAAGTCTGAGTCTGTGTATGGCTACTGCAATGTCTCTGGATATCTTTTTGTCAGGCTTGAAATAGTAGTTCCCAGTGGCTTGTTCCTACCACATCGCAGTGGATCTTCCTTCCGCTACTTTGGCTCTGTGGCGACTTTTGATAGTTGGGAGTATTTACTTCTTGATTTTACTTTCTTGAGTATTTACTTCCTGCCACGTATTTTACGTGGCAGTTTTTTGCTAGTGAGTGTCTTTTCATTACCATCTATGCCAATGTGACTTGGTATCCAATGTAGGGTGATTGACGGCCCTAGATTGTTTGCTTCTTTTCCTGTATGTTGAATTTCTGTGAAGAGTTGCATATTATCTCTGTGCTGACTGGATAACAATGGGGTCCCAGCCATATTGGTGTCTCTTCAAATGAGCATGTGGACGCTGCCGCTAAGGAAGCTATCTGCACTTGTCCCATCTCACGTAAAGGTATTCCTTATTCCGACTTTTACCCAGTTATTCATTTCTCCAGTCTTGCCTGTTGGCAATGTTGTTGGTCTTCTGTTATTGGTAACAGACTGCGTGCTCTTAAGAGTAATGTGGGACGTCCCTGTGGTCTTCCTCCTACCACCGTAACCGGCGGTGGGAAACGGCTCTGGCGAAGTTACGTATTGCCCATACACACTTAACTCACGGACACTTAATGGAGCGCCGCTCTGCTCCTTATTGTCCAAACTGCATTGTCCCTCGTACAGTCGTGCATATCCTTGTTTAATGTCCTGACTTCCAGGACGAGCGTGTGTCTTGCTTTCCAACCGTCCTTCGCGGTGTCTTGTCCCTTGATAGAATTCTTGGTGAATCGGATACTTTTGATATCATTTGCCTTTTGCGTTTCTGTTCTAATATTGGCATCCTTAGTGATATTTAGCGTCCTCTGATTATTCCACACATTTGATGGTGCTACATAGCCTTCCCAGCTAGGTGCCTTCTTTTTGGTAATTACTTACTTTCTGACAATCCAAGAAAATGCAGTCTGTCCTCTCTTCTCTTTCTTACTTAGTACTTCTTGCTTGGTAATATAATTCTTTTAAACTTGTGAGGCACAATTTGTCATCCCTGATCCTATGCTGGTGGTGTGTTATAAAGTCCCTTCTTTCCAGATGTGCTACAAACCTTTTTCTCAAGATCTCTATATATATCATCTCTATACTATATCATCTTGCATAGTATACAAGTTATGGACACTGGCCTGTAATTTCAGGCCTCCTGTCTGTCACACTTTTTGTATATTAGAACTATGTTTGGTGTTTTCCAACTTTGTGGTAGGTCCCCTGTTTTTAGTAACTTATTATACACCATAGAGCATGCAAAGTGCTGAATGTTAAAACAGGGGTACAGAAGCCCCCCCCCCCCACCTCTTAGCATTCACGGTGAGATTCCATGAGGCCCAACAGCTTTAGCCACGTCTGGATCAGAGCAGATACACCCTAACCTCATCTCTGGTCATTTCAATACCTTTCAAGTATGCTTGGTTTATTACCACTCCTCTTAGTGCAGGGACTTCTCCTTGCAATACGGAAGGGGAACTATGATGATTAAAACATTTCTAATAGGAACATCATGGGAACATCATTGTGAAGACTCTTGGAATCTCTTGTCGAGTTCTTTACATAATTCTTTGACATTCTCTGTGTAACCATCCTTTCCCCTTCTCAGTTGCATCACCTCTTCTTTCACCGTCATTTTCCTCGTGATGTGGCTGTACAACAATTTTCGTTCTATCTTGGCTTCATTTGCTTTGTGATTTTCAAACTGCCTCTCTGCTTCTCTCATCACACTGATGTACCCATTTCTGGCTCTCTGGTCTCCTGATATTCATGTAGTGTCTCCATGTCCTTGTGCTTAGCTGCCTTGCTTCCTTACATGCCTGACTGAACCACGGATTCCACTTTTGCTTTTCTTTTCTTTTTTTCTGTACCAGGATAAACCTGTTTTCTGCCTCATGACACTTCTGGGTGATGTAGTCCACACTTTTCACCGAGTTCTGTCTCCCATGATGTTCCTATTAGAAATGTTTTAATCATCATAGTTCCCCTTCCGTATTCCAGCCTTTAGCTTTCCGGTTCTTTTCTTAGGGAGGTTATTTCTACTTCCACCAGATACTCAAATATTGCTACACTGTGGTCACTCATTCCTAGTGGGGGGGGGGGGTTCTAATTTGGCTTCCTTTATGTCTGACTAGTTCAGGGCGAATATCAGAGCCAGTCTGACTGGTTCATCATTTCCTCTAATACTTGTAGGTTCCTTGACATGTTGGCTTAGAAAGTTTATTGTTGTCACGTCTAATATTTAAGCTCTCCGTGTGTCTGTCCCTCCATGTGGTTCTTTGTTTTCTCACTCTCTCTCTCCATAGTTGAAGTCACTCATGATTAACAGTTTAGATTTCTTCCTGCAGGCAATAGAAGCTGCTTTCTTTATTATGTTATTGGCTACCATGTTATTCCTGTCATACTTCTGCCTGGATCATCTGTCATTTAATAGCGGAAGGGGGGGTATATATAACTACTGCTATTATTAATATTATTAGCTATTATCTGCTATTACTACCTACCATTACAATAGTGCCTGCTATGTAGTCTCTGAAATCTTCACAGCCTGGAATGTCCATCACTTCAAAACTCCAGTCCTTCTTTATCAGAAGCCCCACTCCTCCCCCTCCTCCTCCTCCTCCTCCTCCTCCTCCTCCTCCTCCTCCTCCTCTTCCCTTAATATATAGTAGTCCTGTGTAAACCCTGCATTTCTTATGATGCCTGAAAGTTTTGTTTCTGCGAGTCTTATTACATCTCAGTTTCCTTCTAGTGTCCAACTTCCAATATTGTACTCGCCTAGTTGTGCTTGTGGGGGTTGAGCTTTGGCTCTTTGGTCCCGCCTCTCAACTGTCAATCAACTGGTGTACAGGTTCCTGAGCCTACTGGGCTCTATCATATCTACATTTGAAACTGTGTATGGAGTCAGCCTCCACCACATCACTGACTAATGCATCTGTTGATTACTCTGACACTGAAAAAATTATTTCTAATGTCTCTGTGCCTGATTTGGGTACAAATTTTCCACCTGTCCCACCTTGTTCATGTTCCACCCATGCTAAAGAGTTTTTCTTTGTCCGCCCTGTCAATTCTCCTGAGAATTTTGTAGGTGGTCATCATGTTTCTCCTTACTCTTCTGTTTTCCAGGGATGTGAGGTTCAGCTTCCTTAGCCATTCTTCATAACTCATACCTCTCAGTTCCAGAACTAGTCTGGTGGCATACCTCTAAATCTTCTCTAACTTTATCTTCTCTTTGTGTACTCACCTAGTTGTGCTTGCGGGGGTTGAGCTTTGGCTCTTTGGTCCCGCCTCTCAACCGTCAATCTACTGGTGTACAGGTTCCTGAGCCTATTGGGCTCTATCATATCTACATCTGAAACTGTGTATGGAGTCAGCCTCCACCACATCACTTCCTGGTGCATTCCATTTACTAACTACTCTGACACTGAAAAAGTTACTTCTAAATTATCTGTGGCTCATTTTTGGTACTCTGCTTCCACCTGTGTTCATTTGTGGGTGTACCACCCGTGTTAAATAATCCATCTTTGTCTATCCTGTCAATTTCCCAGAGGATTTTGTATGTGGTGATCTTATCTCCTGAAGCTCTTCTGTCTTCCAGCGACGTGAGGTGCATTTCACGCATCCTTTAATCGTAACTCATGCCTCTTAGTTCTGGGACTAGTCTAGTGGCATACCTCTGAACTTTTTCCAGCTTCGTCTTGTGTTTGACAAGGTACGGGCTCCATGCTGGGGCCGCATACTCCAGGATTGGTCTTACATATGTGGTATACAAGGTTCTAAAGGATTCCTTACACAGGTTTTTGAAAGCAGTTCTGATGATAGTCAGCCTCACATACGCCGCTGATGTTATTCTTTTGATGTGGGTTTCAGGAGACAGGTTTGGTGTGTGTGCGTGTGTGTATGTGTGTGTGTGGGGGGGGGGGGCTGGCAAGGAGTCCCGCCCGAGCCTTGGGTACCAACACCAGCTACTCTGTTATCCCAGAGAGCAAGTCACCGAGTCATTCAAGCAAACTATTAACTACAATTATATTAAAATGAATACAGTAGGCATGATGACCTGTAGTTTGTGCTCCATGAAGTCTGGGAGGGAAGGAGAGGTAATTATCAGGGTAAAGCTCCAAGCCATTAACCTATATAGCACTGGAAAGGGATCAGGATAAGGACTTGGGATGGGCCGGTAGGTAGTAATGGTGCTCAACCACTTGTGGACGGTCGGGGGATTGACCGCCGACCTGCATGAAGCGAGACCGTCGCTCTACTGTCCAGCCCAAGTGGTTGGAGTGTATATAACTATACTGTGGAGGAGACTGAACAAAGAGATCATAGGACCCCGCAGTCATACTCCAAGAACAGCTGTAAGAGGACCACTCCGGCACATGAAACAAAGTTAACCCGTCCTCTCTACTAATGTCTCTCATCTTGCACGTGTTGGTTTCCAACGTACAAATTACAAAGGACTATGAAAATGTGACGACTCTGAAAAAAAAACTTTTTCTATACATCAGTAGCTTACGTTAGGTGGGTAGCTTGGGTTGGTTCATTTCTGGTTAGGTTGGGACGGGTCTGTCTAATTACCACAAGCTTCACAAGCTTCACAAAGCTTCACAAGCTTCACAAAGCTTCACAAGCTTCACAAAGCTTCACAAGCTTCACAAAGCTTCACAAGCTTCACAAAGCTTCACAAGCTTCACAAAGCTTCACAAGCTTCACAAAGCTTCCTGGCAATACGTTAGTAATGAATAAATATGATATGTTAGGCTGACCTAACCTAACCTAACTTAACCAAACCAAACCTAACCTAACTGACGCTTGGATCGTCGACTTGATTTGGCGTCACCAGCTCTTTTCTTTCCGTCTAATATCTTTATAAAAAGACACTTTTTCAGATTAAAATTATGTTTTTTCGTGTTGTACATTCATCACCAACATTATAATGAGTAAATATATCACATTTATTCATTACTAAGGTATTGCCAGGAAGCTTTGTGAAGCTTGTGGAAGCTTGTGGTAATGAGACGGACCCCCGGGTTGGGACTTGGACTTGTGGTCGTTGTTTGAGAGGACAAGACCGGGCTGGTGGTGAGTGAGTGTTGGAGGCGAGGCACTAACCTTGATCTCGTTGAGGTTGAGGACCGGGAGGTACTGCTGGCGGGTGTAGGTCTTGCTCCAGTCTATGGGCAGGATGTTGCCGAAGTTGCCCGTGATCGTCCACCACATCCTGCGGGAGGCAAGGGACCACCTTAGTCTCCTCTATCACACACTTCCAACACTGTTTATGTGACGCAGACCTAAATCTGTATATCTGTGTGTTTATGTATGTAGGTTACATTACCATGTTTAAAGCACTACAATCACCTTGTGGTCGATTATTCAATAAATCCCTGATTTTATATGCTTAAGAGATCTCTCATCCTGTCCATGAAGGACAGATGTGTGTATGTGTACTCACCTAGTTGTGCTTGCGGGGGTTGAGCTCTGGCTCTTTGGTCCCGCCTCTCAACCGTCAATCAAGAGGTTACAGGTTCCTGAGCCTATTGGGCTCTATCATATCTACACTTGAAACTGTGTATGGAGTCAGCCTCCACCACATCACTTCCTAATGCATTCCATTTGTCAACCACTCTGACACTAAAAAAGTTCTTTCTAATATCTCTGTGGCTCATTTGGGCGCTCAGTTTTCACCTGTGTCCCCTAGTGCGTGTGGCCCTTGTGTTAAATAGCCTGTCTTTATCAACCCTGTCGATTCCCTTGAGAATCTTGAATGTGGTGATCATGTCCCCCCTAACTCTTCTGTCTTCCAACGAAGTGAGGTTCAATTCCCGTAGTCTCTCCTCGTAGCTCATACCTCTCAGCTCGGGTACTAGTCTGGTGGCAAACCTTTGAACCTTTTCCAGTTTAGTCTTATGCTTGACTAGATATGGACTCCATGCTGGAGCCGCATACTCCAGGATTGGTCTGACATATGTGATATATAATGTTCTGAAAGATTCCTTACACAAGTTTCTAAAGGCCGTTCTTATGTTAGCCAACCTGGCATATGCTGCTGATGTTATCCTCTTGATATGAGCTTCAGGGGACAGGTCTGGCGTGATATCAACTCCCAGGTCTTTCTGTCTCTCTGACTCTTGAAGTATTTCATCTCCCAAGTGATACCTTGTATCTGGTCTCCTGCTTCCTACCCCCTATCTTCATTGCATTACATTTGCTTGGGTTAAACTCTAACATCCATTTGTTCGACCATTCCTGCAGTTTGTCCAGGTCTTCTTGAAGCCTCAAGCTGTCCTCCTCCGTCTTAATCCTTCTCATAATTTTGGCGTCGTCAACAAACATTGAGAGGAATGAGTCTATACCCTCTGGGAGATCATTTACGTATATCAGAAACAGGATAGGTCCAAGCACAGAGCCCTGTGGGACTCCACTGGTGACTTCACGCCATTCTGAGGTCTCACCCCTCACTATAACTCTCTGCTTCCTATTGCTTAGGTACTCCCTTATCCACTGGAGCGCCCTACCAGTTACTCCTGCCTGTTTCTCCAGCTTATGCATCAACCTTTTATGGGGTACTGTGTCTCAGGCTTTCCGACAGTCCAAAAAAATGCAGTCCGCCCATCCTTCTCTTAATTGCTTAATCTTTGTCACCTGATCATAGAATTCTATCAAGCCTGTAAGGCAAGATTTACCCTCCCTGAACCCATGTTGATGGGTTGTCACGAAGTCTCTTCTCTCCAGATGTGTGAGTGTGTGTGTGTGTGTGTGTGTGTGTGTGTGTGTGTGTGTGTGTGTGTGTGTGTGTGTGTGTATTAGCATTGTAAATGTGTGGCCAAGTCTGTGGTAGATGATGATGATAAAAAACGCCATTATTACTAAGTATAAAACATTAAATAATCTCACGGAAACATGGCTGCTGAATTATGGAACAAATTACCAAGTAACGTGGCATTAGTAGCTTGGTTCAAGCGTAGGGTAGACATATGAAACAGTTTGGGTAACGAACATTCAGGTTTGATAGAGAAATCAAACACTCAAACGCCTGAATGCACCAGTATAAAAAGTTTTGATTTGTTTTATATGAATCCTCTATATATGGACAACACAAAACTTGCTTAATGCTTTAAGCAAGGCAGACAGACAGGCAGCTGTTGTTTTATATCTTTAGAGCAAAGATATAAAAAGGAACTACTGTCTCACTGTCTACCAGACAGACGGCAGTAGTCTTCAAGATCACGTCGCCACCTGTAGCCACCTGCCACCGTTACCTGCGACAGGTGGCCACAGGTGACCAATCTCCCAATCCCGAGCACTAGGTGTAAACTCGCCGTAGGAAGCGAGTCATGACCTCACACACTACGTCACTGGATGTCCAGTCATCAGACCCTTCAGACCGGCCGGTATGAGGCACGTGCAGCACTCTCAGTACTCCAGCCACTCTCTTGGGTAATGACTGCCAAGTGTGGCAGTGTGTGGTGGTGACCACACCGCTGTGTGGCTCATGAGAAGGTGGAGGATCATCACCACACACGCACCTCTCGTCTCGGACTAACTCGTCACAGATGTCCCAAAGTTGGTGATACAAATATGCCATAAATGGCCGGATATACGAAGGAGCTGCCTCGTATGGGTCTATTGGACTGATGTAGTTTCATTTATTCTTGTTTACCTGGAGTATACCTGGAGTGGGTTCTGGGGGGGGGGGGCGGGTTCTACTCCCCCGAGCCCAGCTTGGGTGGGGCCCGGCTCCACTTGTGATGACCTGATCCAGTAGCTTGTTGCTTGGAGCGGCCCGCATTACATCAAAATGTTGTGTATATCATAATAAGATAAGAGTTAGAGGGCAGCGAGGAGGCGTACTGGGCCACACCAGGCGGGACCCGTAGACAGCCCCTGGAGCCCTTCCTCTGTCATCACCTTACGCGCAAGTCTTATACACTATAACCCTCTATCGCCGTGTAACTAGATTTCCTCCTCGGAATAATGCTCCAGGATTCACAAAGCACTTGCGTGTGCACTTACGCGATGTGTACCTCTTATCTTCATCATGGCGGCTTTGTTGGTGTTTACCAGATTACGAGCTCTGAAGCGCTTCAACGCGGCCCTCAGCCCAGGGACATTAATGCCCAGGGACATTAATGTGATGTACGACCTCGTAACTCTTGGAAACTCGTAAACTGTTGGTAAATCCGGGGAAAACTACAATGATCAAGATAAGAAGTACCAAGCTCGTAAGTGGACACCATTGGTGATGACTCCACCTTTGTAACGACGGGTACTGGTCAACACCGCTGTCACCACGTGTAGTCAAGTGTCCATCTTACCTCCAACAACGTATACCCTTAATAATTATTCTTAAATATTTAATATGAACTACTTGGACCAGAGTGAAGGTGCACTCTGGCAGCGTGACACTCGACGGCTGCCTCAAGTGTGAGCGAGGGAAACACCGCATCAAAGCTAAAGCTAAAGATCTATCTCAACGTTAAGGAACACCAAGGGTAATTATATAGTAGTAATAATAATAATAATAATAATAATAATAATAATAATAATAATAATAATAATAATAATAATAGGACCACTGACTTGTGTTCTCTGTTTACTAAGGTTCCGGTTGATGATATTCTGGATTACCTCGCTCATGAGTTAATGACCCATGAACAAATCCACAAGGGCCGTGACGAGGATTCGAACCTGCGTCCGAGAGCATCCCAGACGCTGCCTTAATCGACATGGTCATTTGATGCATCACGCAATTATGATTTCTGTGTTTAATGACCCATGTATTACCTCTGGCTGTTGATATTACTGTCAACCTCGTTAAGCTCTGTACATAAAATGTAAATTTACTTTTAGTAATGAGTATTATTTACAGACTTTTGGAATGCCAATGGGGAATACTTCATCGCCATTGTTTTCAAACTTGTACATGGAATATTTTGACAAGAAATTTGTTTCAAAAATTACCCCTAGAATCATTTCATGGTATAGATATGTTATCTTGAGATCTTGAGGTTATCTTGAGATGATTTCGGGGCTTTAGTGTCCCCGCGGCCCGGTCCTCGACCAGGCCTCCACCCCCAGGAAGCAGCCCGTGACAGCTGACTAACACCCAGGTACCTATTTTACTGCTAGGTAACAGGGGCATAGGGTGAAAGAAACTCTGCCCATTGTTTCTCGCCGGCGCCTGGGATCGAACCCAGGACCACAGGATCACAAGTCCAGCGTGCTGTCCGCTCGGCCGACCGGCTCCCAGATGATGATTTGATATTTTGTGTATATGGCTTACAAATGTAAATTCAGACGAACTTGTACCTAAACTGAGTGATCAAGTCACCAATATAAAACTGACTATAGAGACTCAAATTGATAAATGTTTGCCTTTTAGATGTACTTATTCAGAGGGAACATTTTTGACTAAGGTTTAGTGTTAACAGAAAGCCTACAAATAATTTATATTATGTTCATTATTTCTCAGGGTATAGATACAATATGAAACAATCAATTTTTTCTTCTATATATCTAAAGCTCTTTTGGTTGTTAGTCCAGAATTTTTGGATGAAGAGTTTAAGAAAATTATTCCATTGGTCTCAAGCTTTGTTATCCAGAGTTTTTTGGAAGTTTGCCGTAGTAAAGCACGTCGTATATATTATAATATTATATGCAGTGAAAAAATTTGCCCAAAATAATGTGTGTTTACTGTATTTTTGTGGGTTCAAGAACTTTGTCATGGCCATGACCCATTTTTGATATACATGTATTGTTTAATTACGAAAATACTGTTGGAAAACTATTAGTTAGAAACAGTCCTCCTGGTGATAATTGTTTCATTTACAAAATACCTTGTAAACATTGTTAAAGGTTCTACGCAGGGCAAACATACAATGATTTGAAATTTAGAATTTCGCAACATAAATACTCTAAGACACAGCCAATTGTCTAATGCTTTGTTCATTTGTCAGAAACTTCTCACCAAATTGATTTGGAGAGCACTTCTTCAATAACGAATTGAAAAATCATTTTCAATAGAAATATTATTGAATCTGCTTTAATACAGATTACAAAATCATGTAATTTGAACATTAGCAGTGGTTTGTATAATTTAGATACATTTTTGATTCATCAGTTTAAGGGCGATTTGAGTACGATCATCGATACACATTTATCTCACTAATACCTTATTAATATCCCATTAAAGACATTGTACCTCACCTCTTTCCTGCCTACAAGTCCATACCACTGAACTGTAAATCTATCCTTCCAAGATGTATTATTAAATATGAAAGAACTTACGGAAATTCCTGTCTTAATCGTTCCTTCGTGGTCTGACACTGCCACACTGTTCATCACGTGTGAATTTCTTCATCATTTACACACACACACACACACACTCTATATTTTATATATATATATATATATATATATATATATATATATATATATATATATATATATATATATAAGGCACAACTCTCCTAAACACGAGAGTGAAGTATACAACTTTAGAACACTTTCCCACCAGGAGACTCGAACCCTAGCCAGCACAGAAGCCTTCCAGCAACTGGCATAACAGGTACGCCTTAACCCGCTCCACCACCTGCTCAGACCCTTAAAAGAGATGGTAATTTCGGAGTATTTATATACCCCAAAGATCACCACCTCCCAAGAGCACTAGAGCAAGTGAGGGGTCATTTATACGTTCTAAAGTTGTATACTTCACTCTCGTGTTTAGGAGAGTTGTGCCTTAAGCATAGACACTGTGTCTTCCCATATTAACAGGGACTTGATGAAATAAACGTATAAATGACCCCTCACTTGCTCTAGTGCTCTTGGGAGGTGGTGATCTTTGGGGTATATAAATACTCCGAAATTACCATCTCTTTTAAGGGTCTGAGCAGGTGGTGGAGCGGGTTAAGGCGTACCTGTTATGCCAGTTGCTGGAAGGCTTCTGTGCTGGCTAGGGTTCGAGTCTCCTGGTGGGAAAGTGTTCTAAAGTTGTATATATATATGTATATATATAACTGAAAACTCACACCCCAGAAGTGACTCGAACCCATACTCCCAGGAGCAACGCAACTGGTATGTACAAGACGCCTTAATCCACTTGACCATCACGACCGGACAAAATGAGGTGATAGCCGAGGCTATTTGAACCACCCCACCGCCGGCACTCGGATAGTAATCTTGGGCATAGCATTTTACCAAATCACCTCATTCTTTGGGGCACACGTGAGGAACACAAATGCGAACAAGCCTGAATGGTCCCCAGGACCCCAAAGAATGAGGTGATTTGGTAAAATGCTATGCCCAAGATTACTATCCGAGTGCCGGCGGTGGGGTGGTTCAAATAGCCTCGGCTATCACCTCATTTTGTCCGGTCGTGATGGTCAAGTGGATTAAGGCGTCTTGTACATACCAGTTGCGTTGCTCCTGGGAGTATGGGTTCGAGTCACTTCTGGGGTGTGAGTTTTCAGTTGCATATTGTCCTGGGGACCATTCAGGCTTGTTCGCATTTGTGTTCCTCACGTGTGCCCCAAAGAATGAGGTGATTTGGTAAAATGCTATGCCCAAGATTACTATCCGAGTGCCGGCGGTGGGGTGGTTCAAATAGCCTCGGCTATCACCTCATTTTGTCCGGTCGTGATGGTCAAGTGGATTAAGGCGTCTTGTACATACCAGTTGCGTTGCTCCTGGGAGTATGGGTTCGAGTCACTTCTGGGGTGTGAGTTTTCAGTTGCATATTGTCCTGGGGACCATTCAGGCTTGTTCGCATTTGTGTTCCTCACGTGTGCCCCAAAGAATGAGGTGATTTGGTAAAATGCTATGCCCAAGATTACTATCCGAGTGCCGGCGGTGGGGTGGTTCAAATAGCCTCGGCTATCACCTCATTTTGTCCGGTCGTGATGGTCAAGTGGATTAAGGCGTCTTGTACATACCAGTTGCGTTGCTCCTGGGAGTATGGGTTCGAGTCACTTCTGGGGTGTGAGTTTTCAGTTGCATATTGTCCTGGGGACCATTCAGGCTTGTTCGCATATATATATATATATATATATATATATATATATATATATATATATATATATATATATATATATATATATATATATATATGCGGAGGTGCTATGAGGAGGATTTGAACCTCACTTGGTACGCCAAAGAAAGCAGCCTGGACCACTACACCACATGGTAAAACCAATGCAACCCGGGATTCAACGGAATCCTCTAGGGGCCCAAAGGCTTACAAATCAAGCCCTATCAGGGTTTCAAGCATCCCCCCCCCCCCCCCATGCTCTCTCTGGACCCATGTTTATGGTCCGATACTTCTCCAGGTAGATATGGCCAGGCTCGTGGGTCAGCACGCTGCCACGGGATGGACACGGTAGGCCAGGGCCAGGAGACATCACCTGGGCCAGGAGAAGGGGGGGCTGCACTATGTATCAGTATCAAGGTCACTGAGGCTCGTGTAGACGAAGGTACACAGGCCTGAGGAACACAGGCGTGACAGCTGTGAACATGTGAGTACTGCAGGTGTCCTCACCTAGTTGTGCGGGGGGGTGGAGCTCTGGCTCTTTGGTCCCGCCTCTCAACTGTCAATCAACTGGTGTACAGGTTCCTGAGCCTACTGGGCTCTATTATATCTACATTTGACACTGTGTGGAGTCAGCCTCCACCACATCACTGCCTAATGCATTCCATCTGTTAACTACTCTGAGCGCTCGTCCGACGTTCACCTCCAGACGGCACTGTTCACTTTCCTATGTGAAGGGCCAGGTTGGTGCTCTGCTCTATCCTCACTACACCAGCTGGTCTATCCTCACTACACCAGCTGGTCTATCCTCACTACACCAGCTGGTCTATCCTCACTACACCAGCTGGTCTATCCTCACTACACCAGCTGGTCTATCCTCACTACACCAGCTGGTCTATCCCCACTACACCAGCTGGTCTATCCTCACTACACCAGCTGGTCTATCCTCACTACACCAGCTGGTCTATCCTCACTACACCAGCTGACATGGTGACATGGCCCACAACTTCCTGGCCAGACACCACACGGGCCCACAACTTCCTGGCCAGGCCCCACACGGGCCCACAACTTCCTGGCCAGGCCCCACACGGGCCCACAACTTCCTGGCCAGGACCCACACGGGCCCACAACTTCCTGGCCAGGCACCACACGGGCCCACAACTTCCTGGCCAGGCCCCACACGGGCCCACAACTTCCTGGCCAGGCACCACACGGGCCCACAACTTCCTGGCCAGGCCCCACACGGGCCCACAACTTCCTGGCCAGGCCCCACACGGGCCCACAACTTCCTGGCCAGACACCACACGGGCCCACAACTTCCTGGCCAGGCCCCACACGGGCCCACAACTTCCTGGCCAGGCCCCACACGGGCCCACAACTTCCTGGCCAGGCCCCACACGGGCCCACAACTTCCTGGCCAGGCCCCACACGGGCCCACAACTTCCTGGCCAGGCCCCACACGGGCCCACAACTTCCTGGCCAGGCCCCACACGGGCCCACAACTTCCTGGCCAGGCCCCACACGGGCCCACAACTTCCTGGCCAGGCCCCACACGGGCCCACAACTTCCTGGCCAGGCCCCACACGGGCCCACAACTTCCTGGCCAGGCCCCACACGGGCCCACAACTTCCTGGCCAGACACCACACGGGCCCACAACTTCCTGGCCAGACACCACACGGGCCCACAACTTCCCCCAGACACCACACGGGCCCACAACTTCCCCCAGACACCACACGGGCCCACAACTTCCTGGCCAGACACCACACGGGCCCACAACTTCCCCCAGACACCACACGGGCCCACAACTTCCCCCAGACACCACACGGGCCCACAACTTCCCCCAGACACCACACGGGCCCACAACTTCCTGGCCAGTCACCACACGGGCCCACAACTTCCTGGCCAGGCCCCACACGGGCCCACAACTTCCCCCAGACACCACACGGGCCCACAACTTCCTGGCCAGACACCACACGGGCCCACAACTTCCCCCAGTCACCACACGGGCCCACAACTTCCCCCAGTCACCACACGGGCCCACAACTTCCTGGCCAGACACCACACGGGCCCACAACTTCCCCCAGACACCACACGGGCCCACAACTTCCTGGCCAGACACCACACGGGCCCACAACTTCCCCCAGTCACCACACGGGCCCACAACTTCCTGGCCAGGCCCCACACGGGCCCACAACTTCCCCCAGACACCACACGGGCCCACAACTTCCTGGCCAGACACCACACGGGCCCACAACTTCCCCCAGTCACCACACGGGCCCACAACTTCCCCCAGTCACCACACGGGCCCACAACTTCCTGGCCAGACACCACACGGGCCCACAACTTCCTGGCCAGACACCACACGGGCCCACAACTTCCTGGCCAGACACCACACGGGCCCACAACTTCCTGGCCAGACACCACACGGGCCCACAACTTCCTGGCCAGACACCACACGGGCCCACAACTTCCTGGCCAGACACCACACGGGCCCACAACTTCCTGGCCAGGCCCCACGCGGGCCCACAACTTCCCCCAGACACCACACGGGCCCACAACTTCCTGGCCAGGCCCCACGCGGGCCCACAACTTCCCCCAGACACAGTCCACATTCTCTTAGGGTAAAAACCCGGCCCAGAAGGTAGTGGTTATGCGTATAAGGTCTCCACCAGCCCTCAGTCATGTTCCCATTTCACTTGGGTGCCAAGTAAGGACGTTGGGAGGGGGCGTGGGGGGCATCGTAGGTGGGGGAGGGGGCGTGGGGGGTAGGTGTGGGAGGGGGCGTGGGGGTTGGTGGGGGTATGTGGGTCCTGGGAGTATGTGGGGGAGGTGGAGGGTATGTGGGAGCAGTGAGAGTATGAATTTACTATTTGTATCTGCAGAATCGAGCTATTAGCTTTTGGACCCGCCTTTCTAACCAATATATTTATCCTCTATTATGTCTGCTACATATATTTCTGACACGTGCGCACGCGCACGCACGCACGCACACACAGGAGCCGAGCGGACAGCACGTTGGACACGTGATCCTTTGATCCCGGGCGCCCGCGACAGACGATGGGCAGTTTCTTTTACCCTATGCCCATGTTACCTAGCAGTAAATAGGTACCTGGGAGTTAGTCAGCTGTCACGGACTGCTTCCTGGGGCGTGTGTGGTGTTGAGAGAAAAAAAATAGTAATAGTAGTAGAAAGAGTTGAGAGGCGGGCCGAAAGAGAAGAGCTCAACCCCCGCAAGCACAACTAGGTGAATACACACACACACACACACACACACACACACACACACACACACGGGGGGGGCTTGGAAGCTGTCTAACTCCCAGGTACCCATTTACTGCTAGGTAAACAGGTGCACCAGGGTGAAAGAAAGATGCCATTTGTTTCTGCCTCTGCCGGGGATCGAACCCGGGCCCTTAGGACTTCGACCCCAGAACGCTGTCCACTCAGATATAGGTCGCCCCCCCCCCCACAGTGGGAGTTATTTCCCAACTGACCATAGTGAGGAGTCGGGGGAAAATAAATTGTGCAAGCAACCGTTATTAAATTTACAGGCAATTTATGCCCGTGCCACCTCTTGGGTGGCTTAAACCTTCATCTCCCGTCATTAAATGTGACCAAGGAGGAGATAAGTCACGGATGAACACTTGGATAAGGACGGGAGACATCTCCCGTCACGCAGGGTGCAGTCGCACCTAAACAGATCTCCAGTATCAGCTCTTGATACTGGTAATGGCTCAAAAGGCCCACCACTTATGACCTATTCATGCCCGTGCCACCTTTTGGCTGGCTTAATCTTCATCAATCAGTCAACTTAGATAAGTCACTTGGAGGCGAGAGGTCGACTGTATGCGACGTCCCGTGTGCAAAAATGACGTCAACGCGGGAGCATGTAATGTGCACAGAAACGTCTTAAGACGTTAATTGTCGTGAGAGGGTCGGAAGAGAAGGACGCAAATCGTTGCTCCAGAAGGATTATATTTGTGACTAGTGAAGAAGAATTCGTTGAGTGAAGCGCGAGGAAGCTGTGGGAGGGTGATTATTGTTGTTGTTTTAGATTCAGCTACTCGGAACAAAAAGTTGCAAGTAGCACGGGCTATGGTGAGCCCGTAGTGGACTTACCTGGCACAGGAGCGGGGCAAGTAGCACGGGCTATGGTGATCCCGTAGTGGACTTACCTGGCACAGGAGCGGGGCAAGTAGCACGGGCTATGGTGAGCCCGTAGTGGACTTACCTGGCACAGGAGCGGGGCAAGTAGCACGGGCTATGGTGAGCCCGTAGTGGACTTACCTGGCACAGGAGCGGGGCAAGTAGCACGGGCTATGGTGAGCCCGTAGTGGACTTACCTGGCACAGGAGCGGGGCAAGTAGCACGGGCTATGGTGAGCCCGTAGTGGACTTACCTGGCACAGGAGCGGGGCAAGTAGAACGGGCTATGGTGAGCCCGTAGTGGACTTACCTGGCACAGGAGCGGGGCAAGTAGAACGGGCTATGGTGAGCCCGTAGTGGACTTACCTGGCACAGGAGCGGGGCAAGTAGCACGGGCTATGGTGAGCCCGTAGTGGACTTACCTGGCACAGGAGCGGGGCAAGTAGCACGGGCTATGGTGAGCCCGTTGTGGACATACCTGGCACAGGAGCGGGGCAAGTAGCACGGGCTATGGTGAGCCCGTTGTGGACATACCTGGCACAGGAGCGGGGCTGTAACTTGAGGGAGATTGGTGACATTTCTCCTAAATAGTGGCAACGAGTAGAGGCGACCTGAAGCCAGTGGGGTGGTCGTGCCCTGAGCAACCACGGTGGAGAATCCTACATGAGGATTTGTTGAGCAGGTGTACCTGATTGGCACCTGTACCGTGACCTTTCTCACGCAAGTCAACATTGAGAGGAGCTGATTAGTGGCAGTCAAAAGAGTTGTGTGAGCGACTTAGTAGAGCGCCATATTTGGACGTGGTTCGACGCGCGTCGCTACCTCCATATGTTGTAGTAAGAGCTCAGTAAACTGCCTTATGATGCTTCTTGCAGTGAGATCGTGTGCCCAACGATCCTGTATAATGTTTATGAATGTACATTAGAAAGTTTGTGGAAATAATGAAATGATATAATGAGTTTAAGGTAAATTGACATTATGAAGGCTCATAATGTGCTCACTCGACCGGAGTACAGCCCGTCCTCCACACAAAGACCCAAAAGTGATTCCATGCACCCGCCAAACCCCCAGGTGTTTATGAATGACAAACGGTTTCAACCCGTCCTCGACTCAAGTCCATTACATCCAGCGGTCGACTCCACAGACGCATTCATAAATTTTAACATGCTGTTCATTCAAAACGGGAATTTTCTCAAGTATAAATTAATATTATAATATATTAGCATATTGTGCATATTTAGGCATAGGTTAGGTTAGGTGTTTAGGTTCTGTTGGCGATTATTTGTATTTGTAGTACGTGGGTGAAGCATTTATAGCGTTGTGATTCGAACAAAATTCGTCAGTGAAACACTTGTTCCGGATATGTTCGAACGTCAGCAGTTGTGAGTCGTGTGTAAACCGCTTTTCATTCATAAACAGGGGGTTTGGCGGGTGCATGGAATCACTTTTGGATCTTTGTTTGGAGGACGGGCTGAACGGTTTACACACGACTCAACTGATGACGTTCGAACACTTCCGGAACAAGTGCTTCACTGACGAATTTTGTTCGAACCACAACGCTATAAATGCTTCACCCACGTACTACAAATACAAATAATCGCCAACAGAACCTAAACACCTAACCTATGCCTATACTGTATATGAAAAATATGCTAATATAATATTAATTTATAATTGAGAAATTTTCGGTTTTGATTGAACAGCATGTAAAAATGTATGAATGCATCTGTGGGGGTCGACCGCTGGATGTAATGGACTTGAGTCGAGTACAGGTTGCGAAGTTAGGGGCTGTCTGATGGGTAGGGGCTGTCTGATGGGTAGAGCCCCCTGGCGGACAGAAATTTTCGGTGTGGACTCTTCCAGGTAGGGGAGTACTTCCACTGTAGAGGCTAGCGCATGGAATATGGGATTGAGAATTTTATTTAATGAATGTTATTTGTGTTTTGATAGAGGATATGGTTCATTATTTTGTGATAATGGAATTACAGGTTCATGAATGATGGACGTGGTGCTTGCAGAGTTGATGTAGCATACACGATGATGCTGCAGCACGCCGGTTGGCCACTACATTTGAGTTCCAGAAACCCATAATACTAATGAAATTTTAACAAGATAACTAAGTAATGATCTTACTCAAGTAATTTTTAGCTGATCAATTAAAAATGAGTCCAAACTGTACAAACTATTAATATTATTATGGTATGGTTTTGTGATTTGTATAAAGATTTAATAATGTTTCTATTGAAAATAGTTTTACAATTAGTTATCAAAGAAGAACTCTTGCAATCAATTTGGTGAGAACTTTCTGATAAATAAATGAACAGAGCGTTAGATTATTGCCTTTTTTGTACAGAACATTTCTGCTGTGAAATTCAAAATTTCAAATATTTGGATGTTTGGTCTATATAGAATTTATTACAATTTTTACAAGGTATTTTGTAAAGGCGCAGTTATCACTATGATGTCTGTTTTTAATTTATAATTTTCCAACTATATTTTAATAACTAAACAGCACATGTATAAAAAAATCCAAGGCCTTCACAATATTTTCAAGCTCAGAAAGATATGATAAGCATAACACATTTTTCAGGCGAATTTTCTCTGTACATATTTTGTTATATGAACGTTGTGCTTTGCTACGGCAAACTTCCATAAAAGTTTGCAGATAACAAAGCTTAAGACCAATAGTATCAATATTCTTAAACTCCTCATCCACATACTGGTTGATGGGGTTCTGGGAGTTCTTCTACTCCCCAAGCCCGGCTCGAGGCCAGGCTTGACTTGTGAGTGTTTGGTCCACCAGGCTGTTGGTTGGAGCGGCCCGCAGGCCCACATACCCACCACAGCCCGGTTGGTCCGGCACTCCTTGGAGGAAACAATCAAGTTTTCTCTTGAAGATGTCCACTGTTGTTCCGGCAATATTTCTTATGCTCGCTGGGAGGACGTTGAACAACCGCGGACCTCTGATGTTTACACAGTGTTCTCTGATTGTGCCTATGGCACCTCTGCTCTTCAAATCGTCAAATACTGCAAATAGTCAAATCTACAAGAGCAGATGATGTAAATACTGCTCAGGTGGATGTATGTATGGAAGAGTAGGTGGCGTATGTTGCAACACAACAGCTGCCTTGCAATGTTGAGCTCTGTGTCCTCAAGACCAGAAACAATGAATCGGATGTTCACTACTAGTAGAAGAGGAATTCCCTCGACGACATTACAGGTAAACATTAGTCTGAGGAAGTGCCCCGGAATCTGCAGATAACTTTTCCAGATTTTCGAAGCAAGAGTTTCAGAATCTCCTTTGTGTGGATACCATCTCACACAGGTGTTGTCCAGCATCATCATACGGACAAGGCAGGTAAAGCTGCACATAATAACTCACAACTTAAGTTAGACCTAGGCATCACATTTTATATTGGCACAAGTACAAATTCCCAAAGAGTAGGTAGTGCAAAAGAACAGTCATTGGCACTCGAAGAGCAGAAAGCACTATTATAGTTATATGCTTAAAGCCGAGAATATATGTACAGAGAACTTAATTACAACATCCACCAGTGTGACACAGTTTCAAATGTAGATATAATAGAGCCCAGTAGGCTCAAGAATCTGCACACCAGTTGATTGACAGTTGAGAGGCGGGACCAAAGAGCTAAAGCTTAACCCTCGCAAGCACAACTAGGCGAGTACAACTACGTGTGTAGACACACAACAAATACGGGGCCTCAGAGCTGAGTGGACAGCGCTCGAGGGTCGTAGTCCTAATGGCCCGGATTCGATTCCCGGCCGAGGCAGAAACAAAAGGTTTCTTTCAACCTTCTGGCCCTGTTCACCTAGCAGTAAATAGGTACCTGGAAGCAGCCGTTACGGGCTGCTTCCTGGGGATATATGTATGTATGTGTGTGTGTGTGTGTGTGTGTGAGTGTGAGTGTGAGTGTGTGTGTATGTGTATGTGTGTGTGTGTGTGTGTGTGTGTGTACTCACCTAATTGTACTCACCAAATTGTGCTTGCGGGGGTTGAGCTCTGGCTCTTTGGTCCCGCCTCTCAACCGTCAATCAACTGGTGTACAGATTCCTGAGCCTATTGGGCTCTATCATATCTACATTTGAAACTGTGAATGGAGTCAGCCTCCACCACATCACTTCCTAATGCATTCCATTTGCTAACTACTCTGACACTGAAAAAGTTCTTTCTAACGTCTCTGTGGCTCATTTGGGTACTCAGCTTCCACCTGTGTCCCCTTGTTCGCGTCCCACCAGTGTTGAAAAGTTCGTCCTTGTTTACCCGGTCGATTCCCCTGAGGATTTTGTAGGTTGTGATCATGTCCCCCCTTACTCTTCTGTCTTCCAGTGTCGTGAGGTGCATTTCCCGCAGCCTTTCCTCATAACTCATGCCTCTTAGTTCTGGGACTAGTCTAGTAGCATACCTTTGGACTTTTTCCAGCTTCGTCTTGTGCTTGACAAGGTACGGGCTCCATGCTGGGGCCGCATACTCCAGGATTGGTCTTACATATGTGGTGTACAAGATTCTGAATGATTCCTTACACAGGTTCCTGAACGCCGTTCTGATGTTAGCCAGCCTCGCATATGCCGCAGACGTTATTCTCTTTATGTGGGCTTCAGGAGACAGGTTTGGTGTGATATCAACTCCTAGATCTTTCTCTCTGTCTGTTTCATTAAGTACTTCATCTCCTATTCTGTATCCTGTGCCTGGCCTCCTGTTTCCACTGCCTAGTTTCATTACTTTGCATTTACTCGGGTTGAACTTCAACAGCCATTTGTTGGACCATTCACTCAGTCTATCCAGGTCATCTTGTAGCCTCCTACTATCATCCTCTGTTTCAATCCTCCTCATAATTTTTGCATCGTCGGCAAACATTGAGAGGAACGAATCTATACCCTCTGGGAGATCATTTACATATACCAGAAACAGTATAGGTCCAAGGACTGACCCCTGCGGGACTCCACTTGTGACGTCTCGCCAATCTGAGACCTCACCCCTCACACAGACTCGTTGTCTCCTGTTGCTTAGGTATTCCTCTATCCACCGGAGTACCTTCCCTCTCACTCCAGCCTGCATCTCCAACTTTCGCACTAGCCTCTTGTGTGGCACTGTATCAAAGGCTTTCTGACAATCCAAAAATATGCAGTCTGCCCACCCTTCTCTTTCTTGCCTTATTTTTGTTGCCTGGTCGTAGAATTCAAGTAACCCTGTGAGGCAGGACCTGCCATCCCTGAACCCATGTTGATGCTGTGTTACAAAGTTCCTTCGCTCCAGATGCTCCACTAGTTTTTTTCGCACAATCTTCTCCATCAGCTTGCATGGTATGCAGGTTAGGGACACTGGCCTGTAGTTCAGTGCCTCCTGTCTATCCCCTTTCTTGTATATCGGGACTACGTTAGCTGCTTTCCAAGTATCTGGCAGTTCCCCTGTTGCCAGTGATTTGTTATACACTATGGAGAGTGGTAGGCTCAGTTCTCTTGCTCCTTCCTTTAGAACCCAAGGGGAGATTCCATCTGGGCCTATAGCCTTCGTCACGTCCAACTCTAGTAAACACTTCCTTACTTCCCCACTGGTAATCTCAAACTCTTCCAGTGGTTCCTGGTTAGCTATTCCCTCACTTACCTCTGGAATTTCTCCTTGTTCTAAGGTGAAGACCTCCTGGAATTTCTTATTCAATTCCTCACACACTTCCTTGTCATTTGTAGTGAATCCTTCCGCCCCTATCCTTAATCTCATAACCTGTTCCTTTACTGTTGTTTTTCTCCTAATGTGGCTATGCAACAATTTAGGCTGAGTCTTTGCCTTGCTTGCGATGTCATTTTCGTATTGTCTTTCTGCCTCTCTTCTCATCCTGACATATTCATTCCTGGCATTCTGGTATCTTTCTCTGCTCTCCAGTGTCCTGTTATTCCTATAGTTTCTCCATGCCCTTTTACTTTGCTGCTTAGCTAGCCTACATCTTTGATTAAACCATGGGTTTCTCATCTTCATTTCTCTGTTTTCCTTTTGGACTGGGACAAACTTGTTTGCTGCGTCCTTGCACTTCTGCGTGATGTAATCCATCATATCTTGGGCCGTCTTTCCCCTGAGCTCTGTTTCCCATGCTATATCTGTTAGGAATTTTCTTATCCCCTCATAGTTTCCCTTTCGGTATGCTAACCTTTTGGTTTCGGTATCCCTCCTCGAGTTCAATAACCCTTCTTCAATCAAGTACTCAAACACCAGTACACTGTGGTCGCTCATTCCTACTGGGTCCTCAAAACCGATTTCTCTTATGTCGGAGTCGTTCAGAGTGAAGACTAGGTCGAGTCTCGCTGGTTCGTCATTTCCTCTCATCCTTGTGGGTTCTCCGACATGCTGCGTTAAAAAGTTGCTTGTCACCACCTCCAATAGTTTGGCTCTCCACGTATCCTCGCCTCCATGCGGTTCCTTGTTCTCCCAGTCAATCTTTCCGTGATTGAAGTCGCCCATGATGAGCAGGTGGGATCTATTTCTACAGGCAGCAGAGGCTGCCCTCTCAATTATAGTGTTAACTGCCTTGTTGTTGTTTTCATACTCTTGACTGGGTCTCCTGTCATTTGGTGGAGGGTTGTATATTACTGCTACTACTATTCTTGGTCCTCCCATTGTTATGGTGCCTGCTATGTAGTCTCTGAACTCCTCACAGCCCGGGATGGCCATCTCCTTAAAACTCCATTCCCTTCTCATGAGTAGGGCCACTCCGCCTCCTCCTCTACCTTCCCTCTCTTTCCTTATTACTGTATACTCCTGGGGAAACACGGCATTCGTTATGATTCCAGAGAGTTTTGTTTCAGTGAGTCCGATTACATCTGGGTTAACTTCTTGTGCTCTTTCCCTTAGTTCACTTGTCTTGCTTGTGATCCCATCTATGTTCGAGTACATCACCCTGAAACTGACTCTCTTCTGCTTCTTTTCTGGGGGGGACCTTTGGGATCTGGGGTGAGTGGGAGCTGGGGGGACCTGGCACGGGGGGATTGGTGGAGGAGGGAGGGCTTGGGGTGATGGGGGAGAGGGGGAGGGTACAGGGGGTGGATAAGAGGGGGAGGGTACAGGGGGTGGATAAGAGGGGGAGGGTACAGGGGGTGGATAAGAGGGGGAGGGTACAGGGGGTGGGTAAGAGAGGGAGGGTTGGGGAAGCATGGGGGGAGGAGAGGCTGTGGGGGATAGGGGAGATGGGGGGGCTTGGGGGGAGAGAAAAGGGTGGAGGGCTTGGGGGGCGTGGGGGAAAAGGGAGGGCTGAGGTGGGTGAGGAAGAGGGGAGGGTTTAGGGGAGTGGGGGAGAGGGGAAGACTTAGGTGGGGTGGGGGAGAGTGGGGGGCTTAGGGGGGAGGGGGAGAAGGGAGGGCATGGGGGTGGGAGAGACGGGAAGGCATGTGGGAGAAGGGAGGGCATGGGGGATGGGGGAGAAGGGAGGTCCTGGGGAGAGGGGTGAGGGGGAGAAGGGGGGTGAGTGGGGGGGAGGGGGGTGGGTGGGGGGAGGGTGCCCTAGGTGGGTACTTAGTGGGGGGCTGACAGGGGATGGGGCAGGTTGGGTGTCTGTTGGGTAGAATTTGGGGGTGGTGCCCCAATCCCTGTGGCTGTTGCACTGTTTGAGGAGGGTTCTCCACTTCCCTCTGGGATTGTAGGGTTCTGGGTTGTGGTACTCTGATTTCCTTCTCTCTCCCTGCGCTCCTTCCTCGCGTCTGCTGTCCGTATTCTCTCTTCCCTTGTCATATCCCTCTGCAGGAATATTTTCTTGAACTTCTCTACACCTTTTAGACAACACTTCCTTGCTAGCAGTTCCTCTTTCGCGATTTCGCTCATGAAAATGTGTGTGTGTGTGTGTGTGTGTGTGTGTGTGTGTGTGTGTGTGTGTGTGTGTGTGTGCTCACCTATGTGTACTCACCTAGTTGTGCTTACGGGGGTCGAGCTTCGGGTCTTTGGTCCCGCCTCTCAACTGTCAATCAACAGGTGTACAGGTTCTAACTGGAAACACAAACCGAAACTGTCTATTTTCCGCTTGTTACAACTTGTAATAAAGTTGTTTCATCTTGGCTTAACGTGTTTATGACGTGTTAGAACGTTGTTACAACTTGCTATATTGGTGGTTATAACTGGTTAGGTGTTAAAACTTGTTCGAACGTTGTACCAACGTCGTAGTTTCGGTGTGTGTTTGGCGGGATGAGCCTATTGGGCTCTATCATATCTACACTTGGAACTGTGTATGGAGTCAGCCTCCACCACACCACTTCATAATGCATTCCATTTGCATTAGGAAGGCGGAGCCAAAGCTCCACCCCCACAAGCACATCTGAGTACACAGACAAGGGAGAGGGGGACCCACCTAAGCCCACGGGGGTGAAGGACCCCCTCCCCTACACACACACACACACACACACACACACACACACACACACACACACACACACACACACACACACACACGGGGGACCCCAACACATCACCATAACGAGGGGTAATGAGTGACAACGAGGGGCCATGAGAGCCTTCCTCTGGGACACAGCACGGCGCCCGTCGTCATCACCGCATCTCCTGTGTCAGGTAAGTAACAATTTACGTAAAGGACAGACTAAATAAAGCCGAAGCAGCCTTAGGAAAGAAAGAAAACCTTAAAGAAACCCAAGATGCAACAACTATACAAGCAGTGAAAAATAAGAGTCTTAAGGAGAGCATCAAATCACCGTCCACCATATGATCAGACAATCCAGGAACTCCATGAGCTGAATACACAACCTGCTTGATGGGGTTCTGGGAGTTGTTCTACTCCCCAAGCCCGGCCCGAGACCAGGCTTGACTTGTGAGAGTTTGGTCCACCAGGCTGTTGCTTGGAGCGGCCCGCAGGCCCACATACCCACCACAGCCCAGTTGGTCCGGCACTCCTTGGAGGAAACAATCTAGTTTCCTCTTGAAGATGTCCACGGTTGTTCCGGCAATATTTCTTATGCCCGCTGGGAGGACGTTGAACAACCGCGGACCTCTGATGTTCATACAGTGTTCTCTGATTGTGCCTATGGCACCTCTGCTCTTCGCTGGTTCTATTCTGCATTTTCTTCCATATCGTTCACTCCAGTATGTTGTTATTTTACTGTGTAGATTTGGGACCTGTCCCTCCAGTATTTTCCACGTGTATATTATTTGATATCTCTCTCGTCTCCTTTCTAGCGAGTACATTTGGAGAGCTTTGAGACGATCCCAATAATTTAGGTGCTTTATTGCGTCTATGCGTGCCGTATATGTTCTCTGTATTCCCTCTATTTCAGCAATCTCTCCTGCTCTGAAGGGGGAAGTGAGTACTGAGCAGTACTCAAGACGGGACAACACAAGTGACTTTAAGAGTACAACCATTGTGATGGGATCCCTGGATTTGAAAGTTCTCGTAATCCATCCTATCATTTTTCTGGCTGACGCAATAATTGTTTGGTTATGCTCTCTAAACGTTAGGTCGTCGGACATCATTATTCCCAAATCCTTTACATGTTGCTTTCCTACTATGGGCAGATTTGATTGTTTTGTACCCTGTATTATGTTTAAGGTCCTCATTTTTACCGTACCTGAGTACCTGGAATTTATCACTGTTAAACATCATCATATTTTTAGCTGACCAGTCAAAAACTTTATTAATATCTACTTGTAATTTTTCAATGTCTTCAGCAAAGGTAATTTTCATGCTGATTTTTGTGTCATCTGCAAAGGATGATACGAAGTTATGACTTGTATTTTTGTCTATATCTGACATGAGAATAAGGAACAGCAGTGGGGCAAGGACTGTACCTTGAGGTACAGAGCTTTTAACTGCACTTGGACTCAATTTTATTTGACTGACTTACTTTTTGTGTTCTGTTTGACAGGAATAGAGTATCCAGCGTCCTACTTTACCAGTTATTCCCATTGACTTCTTTTTATGTGCTATCACTCCATGGTCACAATTGTTGAATGCCTTTGCAAATTCTGTCTATACAACATCTGCATTTTGCTTTTCTTCTAAGGCTTGTGATTTTGTCATAGTGGTTGAGTAACTGACAGACACGATATTCCCGCTCTAAAGCCATGTTGTCCTGGGTTGTGTAGTTCAGTATTTTCCATAAAACTAGAAATTTAATTCCTAATCACTCTTTCAAAAACTTTTATTATATGTAATGTTAGTGCAACTGATCTATAATTTTTTGCCAAGGCTTTACTACCCCCCTTGTGCAGAGGAGCTATATCTGCAAATTTAAGTGCTGCTGGTATCTCCCCTGTATCCAGGCTCTTTCTCCATATTACGCTGAGTGCTCTCGCTACTGGTACTTTACATTTCTTTATGAATATTGAATTCCACGAGTCAGGCCCAGGAGCTGAGTGCATGGGCATATTGTCAATTTCTCTTTCAAAATCTTCCGAGTTCGTGTTAATATCCGTTATATTATCTGCAGCTTGAATGTCATTCATAAAGAAGCTGTCTGGGTCATCAACTTTCATGTTGTTTATGGGTGTGCTAAACATGGCCTCATACTTGCACCTTAGAATTTCACTAATTTCTTTGTTGACTTCTGTGAACGAACCTTCAGTTGTAATTAACGGTCCAATACTGGCGGAGGTTTTTGATTTTGACTCTAGCCTTTCACTCTAGCCTGCATCTCCAGCTTTTTCACTCCTCTCTTGTGTGGAACTGTATCAAAGGCTTTCTGACAATCCAAACGTGTGGTGACGGGTGTGGTGACAGTGACGTGTGGTGACGGGTGTGGTGACAGTGACGTGTGGTGACGGGTGTGGTGACAGTGACGTGTGGTGACGGGTGTGGTGACAGTGACGTGTGGTGACGGGTGTGGTGACAGTGACGTGTGGTGACGGGTGTGGTGACAGTGACGTGTGGTGACGGGTGTGGTGACAGTGACGTGTGGTGACGGGTGTGGTGACAGTGACGTGTGGTGACGGGTGTGGTGACAGTGACGTGTGGTGACGGGTGTGGTGACAGTGACGTGTGGTGACGGGTGTGGTGACAGTGACGTGTGGTGACGGGTGTGGTGACAGTGACGTGTGGTGACGGGTGTGGTGACAGTGACGTGTGGTGACGGGTGTGGTGACAGTGACGTGTGGTGACGGGTGTGGTGACAGTGACGTGTGGTGACGGGTGTGGTGACAGTGACGTGTGGTGACGGGTGTGGTGACAGTGACGTGTGGTGACGGGTGTGGTGACAGTGACGTGTGGTGACGGGTGTGGTGACAGTGACGTGTGGTGACGGGTGTGGTGACAGTGACGTGTGGTGACGGGTGTGGTGACAGTGACGTGTGGTGACGGGTGTGGTGACAGTGACGTGTGGTGACGGGTGTGGTGACAGTGACGTGTGGTGACGGGTGTGGTGACAGTGACGTGTGGTGACGGGTGTGGTGACAGTGACGTGTGGTGACGGGTGTGGTGACAGTGACGTGTGGTGACGGGTGTGGTGACAGTGACGTGTGGTGACGGGTGTGGTGACAGTGACGTGTGGTGACGGGTGTGGTGACAGTGACGTGTGGTGACGGGTGTGGTGACAGTGACGAGTGCTGACAGGTGTGGTACCGGTCTAAGGGCCAGCAAGGGCAAGCAGCCAACACACTTTCTATACCTTCAACTTTATTTGCAGTCCCCTTCACCACCTCCCCCCCCCCCCCTTGTAGCCCCCCTTCACCACCTCCCCCCACCCTTGTAGCCCCCCTTCACCACCTCCCCCCACCCTTGTAGCCCCCCTTCACCACCTCCCCCCCCTTGTAGCCCCCCTTCACCACCTCCCCCCCCCCTTGTAGCCCCCCTTCACCACCTCCCCCCCCCCTTGTAGCCCCCCTTCACCACCTCCCCCCCCCCTTGTAGCCCCCCTTCACCACCTCCCCCCCCTTGTAGCCCCCCTTCACCACCTCCCCCCCCCTTGTAGCCCCCTTCACCACCTCCCCCCCCCTTGTAGCCCCCCTTCACCACCTCCCCCCCCCTTGTAGCCCCCCTTCACCACCTCCCCCCCCCTTGTAGCCCCCCTTCACCACCTCCCCCCCCTTGTAGCCCCCCCTTCACCACCTCCCCCCCCTTGTAGCCCCCCTTCACCACCTCCCCCCCCTTGTAGCCCCCCTTCACCACCTCCCTCCCCCTTGTAGCCCCCCTTCACCACCTCCCCCCCCCCCCTTCACCACCACCCCCCCTTGTAGCCCCCCTTCACCACCTCCCCCCCCTTGTAGCCCCCCTTCACCACCTCCCCCCCCCTTGTAGCCCCCCTTCACCACCTCCCCCCCCTTGTAGCCCCCCTTCACCACCTCCCCCCCCCTTGTAGCCCCCCTTCACCACCTCCCCCCCCCTTGTAGCCCCCCTTCACCACCTCCCCCCCTTGTAGCCCCCCTTCACCACCTCCCCCCCCTTGTAGCCCCCCTTCACCACCTCCCCCCCCTTGACCACCTCCCCCCCTTGTAGTCCCCCTTCACCACCTCCCCCCCCCCTGTAGCCTGTCGGCCGGCAGGGCGGGAGTCTCCGTCAACTACAGACCCCCCCCCTCTCTATCCAGCTATAGGCACACACTTGGTGAGTTGAGCAGTAAGGTAACACTGTAAAAGTGTTTGGTTTAGTTTAATACATACATAGAGTACATGAGTCACAGACAAGGATCTGAGAGGCACCAGTTTGTCGGCCTGAGATCTCACACCTCAAAGCGTTAATGACCTCAAGTGACCTGAGGTCAGATCATGAGAATTTCACCTTGCTTCCGCTAAGCTTATAATTGTAGTCTGGTAGCCTTCAAACATGCCGACGTTTAAGGAGTGGCTTGGTAGTGCCGGAGGCTATCTATTTGTGGGCGGAGTTAGCTACTAGGGTCCCCAATAAATACACGGAGAACTATCGATTCGAGAGCAGAGAAGACGTCCCTAGCAGGGAGGCTGTCGGCCGGCAGGGGCGAGACAGTCTCTGTCAAGCTACAGACCCCCCCCCCCCCCCCCCCTCTCTATTCAACTTAGACTCAGTCCTCGGTGAGTGAACATTAAGGTGACTTGTCGTGTTTACATATGTTGTGTGATGATCAGGGGCAGTCAAGTTGTAGGGTTCTCGAATTCTTGGATGATGACTCACTTTGCATATTAAACTGGAACATTTTAATTGAATTGCTAAATTATGATACTTCATGTGAAATATAATTATGAATTTATTATTTAAATTGTGTTTAACTTTGTTCCCTAGAGCTTTGAGTTGAGGATTTGAGAAAGCCTCTGTGGTTACTGGTTTCATGATATATAAATGAGTACATGTTTGGAGTTGATACATGGTAATAACATCTTTTGAGAATATTTTGATACAGGCAAGTTCCATTCCTTGTCTTGTATGTAATGATCATGAATGGATGGTGGCAGCATTTCGTCTTCTATCTACTTTCTACTTCTACTATCTACTCTTCTACTTCTACCTATCTATACCTCTCCCTCCACCCCTCTCTGAACTCTCACTTTCAACTAATGACCCTCCTCGCTCCTCCCACCTCTCTCCCTCTCACCCCAACCCCTCACTAATTACTTCACTATTCCTTTCTTTCCTTTCGTTTTCTCTTATACGTTTGTGGCAATGATTATGTATTCTAGAGTTCTCTCTAGAGTTTCGGGTAACTGATCAAGTGGATGAAGGGCCTTGTAGTCTTAGCACCTAGGTAGTCAAATACCTAGGTTACAAGGTGTTGAACGAGAGAGGTTGCCTTAGGAACTCTGGAGGTGCTCTAGAATAGTTAGCTAACTGGGGACGGGATAACGGACTAGAGAGAGCTGTTTCCCCCGGCCTCGTTAGTTAACTGGGGGGGTGGAATAATGGACAAGATAGAGCTATTTCCCCCACCCCCCGTTACACCACCACCACCACCCCCCCCCCTTGTAGCCCCCCTTCACCACCTCCCCCCCCCTTGTAGCCCCCCTTCACCACCTCCCCCCCCTTGTAGCCCCCCTTCACCACCTCCCCCCCCCTTGTAGCCCCCCTTCACCTCCCCCCCCCCTTGTAGCCCCCCTTCACCACCTCCCCCCCCCCTTGTAGCCCCCCTTCACCACCTCCCCCCCCCTTGTAGCCCCCCCTTGTAGCCCCCCTTCACCACCTCCCCCCCTTGTAGTCCCCCTTCACCACCCATCTAGGGGGTGTCCCCCCCTCCCAGCCTCCCTCCCCCAACATGCCTGTTTACAAACATTCCCCACATAACTCTCGATAAAAAACTATTACTTTAAGAGATCACACCCACTCTATGGTGTCCACAACGACCACGAACACCCACACTACTGCCACTAGTTGTTGCAGGTGTGGGCCCTTCCACACCTGCTGGGCCTTTCCACACCTGGGGGGCCCCCTCTACACCTGGGGGCCCTCTCTACACCTGCTGGGCCCTCTACACCTGCGGGGCCCTCTACACCTGCGGGGCCCTCTACACCTGCGGGGCCCTCTACACCTGGGGGGCCCTCTACACCTGGGGGGCCCTCTACACCTGGGGGGCCCTCTACACCTGGGGGGCCCTTCCACACGTGCTGGGCCCTTCCACACGTGCTGGGCCCTCTACACCTGGGGGCCCTCTACACCTGGGGGGCCTTCCACACGTGCTGGGCCCTCTACGCCTGGGGCCCCCTCTACACCTGGGGCCCCCTCTACACCTGGGGCCCCCTCTACACCTGGGGCCCCCTCTTCACCTGGGGGCCCCCTCTTCACCTGGGGGCCCCCCTCTTCACCTGGGGGCCCCCCTCTTCACCTGGGGGCCCCCTCTTCACCTGGGGGCCCCCTCTACACCTGGGGGCCCCCTCTACACCTGGGGGCCCTCTCTACACCTGGGGGCCCTCTCTACACCTGGGGGCCCTCTCTACACCTAGGGGCCCTCTCTACACCTGGGGGCCCTCTCTACACCTGGGGGCCCTCTCTACACCTGGGCCCTTTACACCTGGGGGCTCTCTACACCTGGGGCCCTCTACACCTGGGGGCCCTCTACACCTGGGCCCTTTACACCTGGGGCCCTCTACACCTGGGGCCCTCTACACCTGGGGCCCTCTACACCTGGGGCCCTCTACACCTGGGGCCCTCTACACCTGGGGCCCTCTACACCTGGGGCCCTCTACACCTGGGGCCCTCTACACCTGGGGCCCTCTACACCTGGGGCCCTCTACACCTGGGGGCCCTCTACACCTGGGGCCCTCTACACCTGGGCCCTTTACACCTGGGGCCCTCTACACCTGGGGCCCTCTACACCTGGGGCCCTCTACACCTGGGCCCTCTACACCTGGGCCCTCTACACCTGGGGGCCCTCTACACCTGGGGGCCCTCTACACCTGGGGGCCCTCTACACCTGGGGGCCCTCTACACCTGGGGCCCTCTACACCTGGGCCCTCTACACCTGGGGCCCTCTACACCTGGGCCCTCTACACCTGGGGCCCTCTACACCTGGGCCCTTTACACCTGGGCCCTCTACACCTGGGGGCCCTCTCTACACCTGGGGGCCCTCTACACCTGGGGCCCTCTACACCTGGGGCCCTCTACACCTGGGCCCTTTACACCTGGGGCCCTCTACACCTGGGGCCCTCTACACCTGGGGCCCTCTACACCTGGGGCCCTCTACACCTGGGGCCCTCTACACCTGGGCCCTCTACACCTGGGGCCCTCTACACCTGGGGGCCCTCTACACCTGGGGGCCCTCTACACCTGGGGCCCTCTACACCTGGGGGCCCTCTACACCTGGGGGCCCTCTACACCTGGGGCCCTCTACACCTGGGCCCTCTACACCTGGGGCCCTCTACACCTGGGCCCTTTACACCTGGGCCCTCTACACCTGGGGGCCCTCTACACCTGGGGCCCTTTACACCTGGGCCCTTTACACCTGGGGCCCTCTACACCTGGGCCCTTTACACCTGGGACCCTCTACACCTGGGGGCCCTCTACACCTGGGCCCTTTACACCTGGGACCCTCTACACCTGGGGGGCCCTCTACACCTGGGGGCCCTCTACACCTGGGGGCCCTGGCCACACACGTATTGGGTCATCTGGTGTAGTTCAGGGCCACGCCTCCCTCCCTCTCTTCATACACATTAATCCAAGAATTGAGTGTAGGCGTGGATGAAGGGCAGACGTGGATGAAGAGGGCAGACGTGGATGAAGAGGGCAGGCGTGGATGAAGAGGGCAGGCGTGGATGAAGAGGGCAGGCGTGGATGAAGGGCAGGCGTGGATGAAGGGCAGGCGTGGATGAAGGGCAGACGTGGATGAAGGGCAGGCGTGGATGAAGGGCAGGCGTGGATGAAGAGGGCAGGCGTGGATGAAGAGGGCAGGCGTGGATGAAGAGGGCAGGCGTGGATGAAGAGGGCAGGCGTGGATGAAGAGGGCAGGCGTGGATGAAGGGCAGGCGTGGATGAAGGGCAGGCGTGGATGAAGGGCAGGCGTGGATGAAGGGCAGACGTGGATGAAGGGCAGACGTGGATGAAGGGCAGACGTGGATGAAGGGCAGGCGTGGATGAAGGGCAGGCGTGGATGAAGGGCAGGCGTGGATGAAGGGCAGGCGTGGATGAAGGGCAGGCGTGGATGAAGGGCAGGCGTGGATGAAGGGCAGGCGTGGATGAAGGGCAGGCGTGGATGAAGGGCAGGCGTGGATGAAGGGCAGGCGTGGATGAAGGGCAGGCGTGGATGAAGGGCAGGTGTGGATGAAGGGCAGGCGTGGATGAAGGGCAGGCGTGGATGAAGGGCAGGCGTGGATGAAGGGCAGGTGTGGATGAAGGGCAGGCGTGGATGAAGGGCAGGCGTGGATGAAGGGCAGGCGTGGATGAAGGGCAGACGTGGATGAAGGGCAGGCGTGGATGAAGGGCAGGCGTGGATGAAGGGCAGACGTGGATGAAGGGCAGGCGTGGATGAAGGGTAGACGTGGATGAAGAGAACACAGCGTGCTGACCCCTCCTCTGCCTAAATGAACGACAAAATATTGTTTATAACTAGGTTAATCCCTGACCAGCCCTGACCTTCCTTGACCTGACCTGACCTTCCTTGACCTGACCTGACCTGCCTACACCCTCACCGTCATGACCTCACCCCCCCCCCCTTATGTTTTGTCCCCCTATATGAGCACTTGTGCTGTGAGTGACACATTATTCCACCTGTATTTACCAGTATGACAGAGTGGCCATTGCAATCGTTCATCAATTATATCATAATCCCCCTCTACTGACATTGATACCTCACGTTTGCCCATTTCATAATCTTAAGTCGTTACGTCTGCCTAAGTCTCAGTCTGCGTTACGTCTGCCTAAGTCTCAGTCTGCGTTACGTCTGCCCAAGTCTCAGTCTGCGTTACGTCTGCCTAAGTCTCAGTCTGCGTTACGTCTGCCTAAGTCGTCTGCCATGAGTAGCCGACGCTTCGAGAAGGAATATATATATATAAAAATTCGCGTACGCTAATTATCTGTATATGTCTAGCACTGGAAGTGTCTGGCCAGTCCCCAGTGAGCCGCTGTGGTGTGCGAGACAACATTTGCCAAGTTCCGGTCCAAGTTCTTGGAGCTCATTGCCGGCCACTCCGGACCAGCTGTGCTTCAGCCGGTGCATCACAGCCTTCGTACACCTCTCTGGACAATAGTGTACTTGGTCTTGGACACTCGGGTACCGTCAAGCCACACTTGTGTACATGTCCGTATGTTAGCCACATTACCCTATTGATTATGGAAGCGTCTAGCTTTTACATCCAGTCCTTCAATCAACCATTTCCTCTATTAATTATAATCTGTTACTACTGAGCTGTCTGTCTGTGTGTGTGCGTCTGTCTCTCACACACATCCCTGTAGGTTAAATCTTAAGGCAATTAAGATCCAAGTGGCGCTCGAACGGTACTGATTATCGCACACATGCACGACTCACCTCGGGACGAGTCGCGCATAAAAAGGTGCAAGGCTTCCGGCCTATATAGCGAGCCTTTGGTCAGGCACACCAAAGTTACAGCCCCGCTCCTGTGCCAGGCAAGTCCACTACGGGCTCACCATAGCCCGTGCTACTTGCCCCGCTCCTGTGCCAGGTAAGTCCACTACGGGCTCACCATAGCCCGTGCTACTTGCCCCGCTCCTGTGTCAGGTAAGTCCACTACGGGCTCACCATAGCCCGTGCTACTTGACCCGCTCCTGTGCCAGGTAAGTCCACTACGGGCTCACCATAGCCCGTGCTACTTGCCCCGCTCCTGTGCCAGGTAAGTCCACTACGGGCTCACCATAGCCCGTGCTACTTGCCCCGCTCCTGTGCCAGGTAAGTCCACTACGGGCTCACCATAGCCCGTGCTACTTGCCCCGCTCCTGTGCCAGGTAAGTCCACTACGGGCTCACCATAGCCCGTGCTACTTGCCCCGCTCCTGTGCCAGGTAAGTCCACTACGGGCTCACCATAGCCCGTGCTACTTGCCCCGCTCCTGTGCCAGGTTAGTCCACTACGGGCTCACCATAGCCCGCGCTACTTGCCCCGCTCCTGTGCCAGGTAAGTCCACTACGGGCTCACCATAGCCCGTGCTACTTGCAACTTTTTGTTCACAGTAGCTGAATTTATAAACAACACAAACAATGTCTACCCTCAACTGCGGTGCTGTTCGCTCTTCTTTACAGTTACCTTACCTTGCGATGATTTCGGGGCTTAGGGTCCCCGCGGCCCGGTCTCCTGGTTGCTGGACTGGTCAACCAGGCTGTTGGACGCGGCTGCTTGCAGCCTGACGTATGAGCTACAGCCTGGTTGATCAGGTATATTTGATCTTGAGCACAGGCGGCGGACCCTCACCCTCTGGTTCACACCTGGGGGGGCCCCTCACCCTCTGGTTCACACCTGGGGGGCCCCCCTCACCCTCTGGTTCACACCTGGGGGGCCCTCTCACCCTCTGGTTCACACCTGGGGGGCCCTCTCACCCTCTGGTTCACACCTGGGGGGCCCCCTCACCCTCTGGTTCACACCTGGGGGCCCCTCATCCTCTGGTTCACACCTGGGGGGCCCCCTCACCCTCTGGTTCACACCTGGGGGCCCCCTCACCCTCTGGTTCACACCTGGGGGGGCCCCCTCACCCTCTGGTTCACACCTGGGGGCCCCCTCACCCTCTGGTTCACACCTGGGGGGCCCCCTCACCCTCTGGTTCACACCTGGGGGCCCCCCTCACCCTCTGGTTCACACCTGGGGGGCCCCCCCTCACCCTCTGGTTCACACCTGGGGGCCCCCTCACCCTCTGGTTCACACCTGGGGTCCCCCCTCACCCTCTGGTTCACACCTGGGGGCCCCCCTCACCCTCTGGTTCACACCTGGGGGGCCCCCTCACCCTCTGGTTCACACCTGGGGGGCCCCTTCACACCTGGGGGGCCCCCTCACCCTCTGGTTCACACCTGGGGGGCCCCTTCACACCTGGGGGGCCCCCTCACCCTCTGGTTCACACCTGGGGGGCCCCTTCACACCTGGGGGGCCCCCTCACCCTCTGGTTCACACCTGGGGGGCCCCCTCACCCTCTGGTTCACACCTGGGGGGCCCCCTCACCCTCTGGTTCACACCTGGGGGGCCCCCTCACCCTCTGGTTCACACCTGGGGGGCCCCCTCACCCTCTGGTTCACACCTGAGGGGCCCCCTCACCCTCTGGTTCACACCTGAGGGGCCCCCTCACCCTCTGGTTCCAGAGGGTGAGGGCTGCTTCCCATAGACCTGGGGGGAGGCCACCCCCTCCCCACTACAAAGCTGGGGGGAGGCCACCCCTCCCCACTACAAAGCTGGGGGGAGGCCACCCCCTCCCCACTACAAAGCTGGGGGGAGGCCACCCCCTCCCCACTACAAAGCTGGGGGGAGGCCACCCCCTCTCCACTACAAAGCTGGGGGGAGGCCACCCCCTCCCCACTACAAAGCTGGGGGGAGGCCACCCCCTCCCCACTACAAAGCTGGGGGGAGGCCACCCCCTCCCCACTACAAAGCTGGGGGGAGGCCACCCCCTCCCCACTACAAAGCTGGGGGGAGGCCACCCCCTCCCCACTACAAAGCTGGGGGGAGGCCACCCCCTCCCCACTACAAAGCTGGGGGAGGCCACCCCCTCCCCACTACAAAGCTGGGGGGAGGCCACCCCCTCCCCACTACAAAGCTGGGGGGAGGCCACCCCCTCCCCACTACAAAGCTGGGGGGAGGCCACCCCCTCCCCACTACAAAGCTGGGGGGAGGCCACCCCCTCCCCACTACAAAGCTGGGGGGAGGCCACCCCCTCCCCACTACAAAGCTGGGGGGAGGCCACCCCCTCCCCACTACAAAGCTGGGGGGAGGCCACCCCCTCCCCACTACAAAGCTGGGGGGAGGCCACCCCCTCCCCACTACAAAGCTGGGGGGAGGCCACCCCCTCCCCACTACAAAGCTGGGGGGAGGCCACCCCCTCCCCACTACAAAGCTGGGGGGAGGCCACCCCCTCCCCACTACAAAGCTGGGGGGAGGCCACCCCCTCCCCACTACAAAGCTGGGGGGAGGCCACCCCCTCCCCACTACAAAGCTGGGGGGAGGCCACCCCCTCCCCACTACAAAGCTGGGGAGAGGCCACCCCCTCCCGACTACAAAGCTGGGGAGAGGCCACCCCCTCCCGACTACAAACCAGGGGGGGGGGGCAGAAGACTATACCACGGGCAGTAAACACGGGAAGGTAAACAAACAAGACGGAGCTGCCTTCACCAACATAAGACAGACAGACAGAGGTGGCGGGAGTCTTGCCACTTGTGGTGATAGTATAAATGTTAGTATGAAGGAGGCGAGCTCCGGCAGGCGTGTGTTAGTGAGAGGTGTCAAAGTCAGCAGCAACACGTACCTTGCGTGATCTGCATCCAGCAGCTCCTGCACCTCCTGGGGCAGGTGGAGCGGCGCCTGGCCACCCTCCTCCTCGTGGCACGAGCAGTAGCACAGCTCCTCCTCCATCACACACGATGTACACTCTCCCGATCCTGAGTCACACTCTCTCTCCAGACTTTCTTCTCCAGGAGGCAGGCCATCTCCAGGAGGCAGGCCATCTCCAGGAGGCAGGCCATCTCCAGGAGGCAGGCCATCTCCAGGAGGCAGGCCATCTCTAGGAGGCAGGCCATCTCCAGGAGGCAGGTTGTACTCGCTAGAACCTACTTTTCCCAGCGTGGCCTGGTGGGCAGTAGAGGTAAATACAGAGGTGGATACTGTAACGGGTGGCAGCTGGGCTTGAGGGTGACCAGCCACAGCTAGTGGGCCACTGGGCACGGTGGTAGGGCCACTAGGCACGGTGGTAGGGCCACTAGGCACGGTGGTAGGGCCACTGGGCACGGTGGTAGGGCCACTGGGCACGGTGGTAGGGCCACTGGGCACGGTGGTAGGGCCACTGGGCACGGTGGTAGGGCCACTAGGCACGGTGGTAGGGCCACTAGGCACGGTGGTAGGGCCACTAGGCACGGTGGTAGGGCCACTAGGCACGGTGGTAGGGCCACTAGGCACGGTGGTAGGGCCACTAGGCACGGTGGTAGGGCCACTAGGCACGGTGGTAGGGCCACTAGGCACGGTGGTAGGGCCACTAGGCACGGTGGTAGGGCCACTAGGCACGGTGGTAGGGCCACTAGGCACGGTGGTAGGGCCACTAGGCACGGTGGTAGGGCCACTAGGCACGGTGGTAGGGCCACTAGGCACGGTGGTAGGGCCACTAGGCACGGTGGTAGGGCCACTAGGTACGGTGGTAGGGCCACTACATGTTCCACCAGTACCTGTTACTTCACTACCACCTGGTATTGGTCTATCTCTACACTTACACGTACACAGAATGTTCTTCTTGATCCACTCTTCATCAACCTTGATGCTAGGATGTTGTTGCTCAAGAGTAGTGTCACTCCCCCCTGCATGGCCCTTACCCCTGATGCAACCAGCAGTGCCAGTCATTATGCCAGAGTGAGAGGGGCTGACCCTCTTCCGGGTGCCACTTACAGCAAGGTCAGGCTCTACTGGAGTGGTGACCGCCTCGGGGTAGCAGCCGTGTTCCTGCAGCCAGGACGTGGCTCGTTGGACGTGGTCCTCCACCCAGATGGGATTGGTCTCCACCAGTGGCGGCGGGAGGCTGTAGTAGCCGCTGTCACACTCCAGGGAGGAGCTGCTGCTGAGAGAGTCGTGTCTCCCATACTGCACCAGTTTGGTCTGCGTGGCGCTGTACACCTCACTCAGGAAGCTCCTGCCCTTGCTAACAAAGTGGGAGAGTTTCTTCCTGACGCTACGTGCTCTGCTTAATTCTCCAGTTGTGTCCTCCTGGTGGCGGGCCTCCGTCGGGTGAGGAAGGGCGTGGGAGTGGGTGGTGTCATCTAGGACGTCAGCGAGGATGGCCGCAGTTGATGAGGTTTGCAGGGTGGTGGGGAGCGGTGAGTCAGCCTCGGCGTCGCTGTTGTCTGTACCCTCGCTCTTGGAGGTGTTCTTTATGACGAGTGTGCTGTTGTTGTAGGTCACTAGGCGCGTCTGCACGCTGATCTTGTAGAACTCATCCTGCTCTTCGCCCACGTCAGCCTCGCACACGTCTTTGTCGTCGTCCACGGCCGACTCCCGCCTCTCCCGCTCTCTCCCTTCACTCACCCGCTCCCGCACCTGCTGTATCACCTCTGCCACAGAGGCCACCGTCAGGGCCCTGGTCCTGGCCGCGCTACGGACTGCCCGCTCACCACTCGACTCCTCCACAATGGCAGTTTTTCCCGGTAATGTGTCACTCTTCCTGGAAGATTTCTGAACTAGTTCAAATTTCGAAGAACCTGTGTCAGCTATTTTAGGCTGGTGATCGTTGCCTCTCTTCACGTAGGTATTGTTGATGCGGCAGGTTTTATCAACGTTATGACTATGGGCAGCACCGGACGCCAGGCGGCCAGATGACCTGACGGAGGTGGTACTGGGCGCCACGTGGTGGCAACTCCTACCGTCTATTTTGGTCTGGTGAAGGTGAGGGTCCGGCGAGAGTGATCCCGTTTGTTTCTGCCTCTCTTTTTGTGTGTGTGAGGGTGCGGCAGTACCTGACGACGCTGCTGCAGGCGGCGAGGGAGGGGAGAGTGTCTCATCGTGTCGTGACATTTGAAGGTCGTTACGGTCCTTGTCCACCGTCTCGGGGATATTGTCTTGTTCCTGTTTCTCCGTGATGAGGTCGTCATCGGCCTCCCTGGAGGGTGTTAGGGCCATACCCCGCCGGAGCCTCGTAGAGCCATCGCTGACACCTGGCTTACGGCCGCTCTGATGCTTGTCGCTGCAGCTGTTGTGCCCTAGAGAGCCCTTCCTCTCGCTCTTCACGGGACTGTGGTCACGAGTCCTGTTACTACCAGCATGGTCCACCCGACCCAAGCTCTTATTGGAGTCTATCTTAGAGAGGCGCTCAAACACAGCCGAGCGCCTACTGTTGTCGGATGACTGTTGGCTCCCTCGTCTGTTGCTCTTATTCCTCGCGTTCACAGATCTCGTCGGGCTAGATACTTGTTTGTTCCCGTTCTTGGAGAGACTCAGCTCCTGGCCCCGGCTCACTCTGGCCTCCAGAATGTTGTCCCCGAAGGCACTGTTGGCCTTCATCGCTGAGCTGGACGTCTGTCGCTGGAATGACTTTAGTGGTTGCGTCCTAACCCGCACGTCGTGGCTGGGTAGTTCCTCCACCTGCAGCCCCTTCTCCAGCTCCGCCGTCAGGGACCTGGACATGAGGGGCTGCCCCACCACGCCCTTGGCTGTCTTGACCGCGGAAGTGGCTGAAGTTAATTGCTTCAGGAGCTCGTGATTACGGCGCTCATGGTCCATCTTGGCGTGGCGCTGTGGCCCCGCCACCGACCCGGTCCTGGCCCGCCGACTCCCCATGTCCGCACTAGCAACACTAAGATCAACACAACACCGCTGCCCAAGTTGACCGGGCGTGTCCGAGCCTCCAACACCGCTGGCCAAGTTGACCGGGCGTGTCCGAGCCTCCAACACCGCTGGCCAAGTTGACCGGGCGTGTCCGAGCCTCCAACACCGCTGGCCAAGTTGACCGGGCGTGTCCGAGCCTCCAACACCGCTGCCCAAGTTGACCGGGCGTGTCCGAGCCTCCAACACCGCTGGCCAAGTTGACCGGGCGTGTCCGAGCCTCCAACACCGCAGGCCAAGTTGACCGGGCGTGTCCGAGCCTCCAACACCGCTGGCCAAGTTGACCGGGCGTGTCCGAGCCTCCAACACCGCAGGCCAAGTTGACCGGGCGTGTCCGAGCCTCCAACACCGCAGGCCAAGTTGACCGGGCGTGTCCGAGCCTCCAACACCGCTGGCCAAGTTGACCGGGCGTGTCCGAGCCTCCAACACCGCTGACCAAGTTGACCGGGCGTGTCCGAGCCTCCAACACCGCTGGCTAAGTTGACCGGGCGTGTCCGAGCCTCCAACACCGCTGACCAAGTTGACCGGGCGTGTCCGAGCCTCCAACACCGCTGACCAAGTTGACCGGGCGTGTCCGAGCCTCCAACACCGCTGACCAAGTTGACCGGGCGTGTCCGAGCCTCCAACACCGCTGACCAAGTTGACCGGGCGTGTCCGAGCCTCCAACACCGCTGACCAAGTTGACCGGGCGTGTCCGAGCCTCCAACACCGCTGACCAAGTTGACCGGGCGTGTCCGAGCCTCCAACACCGCTGGCCAAGTTGACCGGGCGTGTCCGAGCCTCCAACACCGCTCGGACTCCCACACTATTACAGTCACCTTCACTATATCATTTGTTTAGCCTGCAAAGTAAATATATTCTTTAGTTGGATAAATTGTTTAGTGTATGGTTCAGCGCCGTCAGCACGAGGGATAATCTCTACACGAGTGATGTGCACGAATGTTTGTGAACAGTCGGTCAGGCCCAAGATGAGGTGTGAGGGAGACTGAGGCTGGCTGTCATGGTGAGGAGCGAGTGTGAGGTGTGAGGGAGACTGAGGCTGGCTGTCATGGTGAGGAGCGAGTGTGAGGTGTGAGGGAGACTGAGGCTGGCTGTCATGGTGAGGAGCGAGTGTGAGGTGTGAGGGAGACTGAGGCTGGCTGTCATGGTGAGGAGCGAGTGTGAGGTGTGAGGGAGACTAAGGCTGGCTGTCATGGTGAGGAGCGAGTGTGAGGTGTGAGGGAGACTGAGGCTGGCTGTCATGGTGAGGAGCGAGGGTGAGGTGTGAGGGAGACTGAGGCTGGCTGTCATGGTGAGGAGCGAGTGTGAGGTGTGAGGGAGACTGAGGCTGGCTGTCATGGTGAGGAGCGAGGGTGAGGTGTGAGGGAGACTGAGGCTGGCTGTCATGGTGAGGAGCGAGTGTGAGGTGTGAGGGAGACTGAGGCTGGCTGTCATGGTGAGGAGCGAGTGTGAGGTGTGAGGGAGACTGAGGCTGGCTGTCATGGTGAGGAGCGAGGGTGAGGTGTGAGGGAGACTGAGGCTGGCTGTCATGGTGAGGAGCGAGTGTGAGGTGTGAGGGAGACTGAGGCTGGCTGTCATGGTGAGGAGCGAGGGTGAGGTGTGAGGGAGACTGAGGCTGGCTGTGATGGTGAGGAGCGAGTGTGAGGTGTGTGGATCACCAAGTGTGAGATACGAGGGTGAGGATGGCAACTTAATATTCACCATACATTTAATGCTCACATATTACAACATTTCAACCTCTTTACAAAATAATGTAGAAGCTATCGAGAGGGAAATAGACGAGTTCCTAAGGGAGCTTCCCTGATCAGCCAGAGGTTGATTGTGAGAGGTTGTGAGAGGTTGATTGTGAGGGGTTGTGAGAGGTTGATTGTGAGGGGTTGTGAGAGGTTGATTGTGAGAGGTTGATTGTGAGGGGTTGTGAGAGGTTGATTGTGAGGGGTTGTGAGAGGTTGATTGTGAGGGGTTGTGAGAGGTTGATTGTGAGGGGTTGATTGTGAGGGGTTGTGAGAGGTTGATTGTGAGGGGTTGTGAGAGGTTGATTGTGAGAGGTTGTGAGAGGATGTGATGGCTTATGGCCTGATTACCAGAGTGGAAAAGCACTCGAAACGTCAGATCAAATTCCCGAGTCACAAATACTTAGTTAGCTTGAGCCCTTAGACTTGTTCACCTTCACCTGAGCTATCACCCCCCCCCCTGGCTCCCCTTGACCAGGCCCCCCCCCCTGGCTCCCCTTGACCAGCCCCCCCCCCTGGCTCCCCTTGACCAGGCTCCCCCCCTGTCTCCCCTTGACCAGGACCCCCCCCCCTGGCTCCCCTTGACCAGGACCCCCCCCTGGCTCCCCTTGACCAGGACCCCCCCCCTGGCTCCCCTTGACCAGGACCCCCCCCCCCTGGCTCCCCTTGACCAGGAGCCCCCCCCTGGCTCCCCTTGACCAGGAGCCCCCCCCTGGCTCCCCTTGACCAGGACCCCCCCCTGGCTCCCCTTGACCAGGACCCCCCCCCTGGCTCCCCTTGACCAGGACCCCCCCCTGGCTCCCCTTGACCAGGACCCCCCCCCCCTGGCTCCCCTTGACCAGGACCCCCCCCCTGGCTCCCCTTGACCAGGACCCCCCCCCCCTGGCTCCCCTTGACCAGGACCCCCTCTGGCTCCCCTTGACCAGGACCCCCCCCCCCTGGCTCCCCTTGACCAGGACCCCCCCTGGCTCCCCTTGACCAGGATCCCCCCCCCCCTCACACACTACTGTTTCCCCTCGTCCCAGCTAGCCACCTACGGGGGCCTGATAGCCGAGTGTACAGCGCTCTAGATTCGTAATCCTATAGGTCCTGGTTCGATCCCTGGCGATGGCGGAAACAAATGGGCAGTTTCTTTCACCCTGACGCCCCTGTTCTCCTAGCAGTACATGGGTACCTGGGAGTTAGACAGTTACTACGGGCTGCTTCCTGGGGATGTATAACATCCAGGAAGCCTGGTCAAGGACCGGGCCGCGGGGACGCTAAACCCCGAAATCATCTCAAGATAACCTCAAGATAACCACTAGGTTAACTCAAGATAACTAGGCCACTACAACACCACACATACACGTGGTCTAGACCACTACAACACCACACACACACGTGGTCTAGACCACTACAACACCGCACACACACGTGGTCTAGACCACTACAACACCACACACACACGTGGTCTAGACCACAACACCACCACACACACACGTGGTCTAGACCACTACAACACCGCACACACACGTGGTCTAGACCACTACAACACCACACACACACACGTGGTCTAGACCACTACAACACCACACACACACGTGGTCTAGACCACTACAACACCACACACACACGTGGTCTAGACCACTACAACACCACACACACACGTGGTCTAGACCACTACAACAACACACACACACGTGGTCTAGACCACTACAACACCACACACACACGTGGTCTAGACCACTACAACACCACACACACACGTGGTCTAGACCACAACACCACCACACACACACGTGGTCTAGACCACTACAACACCACACACACACGTGGTCTAGACCACTACAACACCACACACACACGTGGTCTAGACCACTACAACACCACACACACACGTGGTCTAGACCACAACAACACCACACACACACGTGGTCTAGACCACTACAACACCACACACACACGTGGTCTAGACCACTACAACACCACACACACACGTGGTCTAGACCACTACAACACCACACACACACGTGGTCTAGACCACTACAACACCACCACACACGTGGTCTAGACCACTACAACACCACACACACACGTGGTCTAGACCACTACAACACCACACACACACGTGGTCTAGACCACTACAACAACACACACGTGGTCTAGACCACTACAACACCACACACACTCGTGGTCTAGTAGTAGTAGGCATCCTTCAGTCTCGGGAGACTATGGAGTTGCGCCCTAGTTGTCAATCCTGGTGCAGCGTCTGGTGTGACTGATGAGGCCAATCCGAGAGTGGCAGTCCATCCCACACCGAGCACAAACGAAGTCCGATTCTGGTCTGTCTTCCTGGTTACCGGCTTTCCTTCTCTGTCTCTTTGCCTCCGATTCCTTGGCAAGTGACTCCTCGAACTTGGAGAGACCTCGTTGAACAGACTGCCTCCAGGCTGAACGGTCTGTAGCCAGTGTCTCCCATATAGCAAGATCGACGTCCATGGCTTTCAGGTCCCTTTTGCATACGTCTTTGTACCGTAGCTGGGGCTTGCCTACTGGACGCTTTCCCTGCCTCAGCTCTCCATACAGGAGATCCTTGGGGATCCTGCCGTCGCCCATTCGCACAACGTGCCCGAGCCAGCGCATTCGTCTCTGTTTCAGCATTGTGTACATGCTGGTGATTCTTGCTCTCCCCAAGACGTTGTTGTTTGTCACCTTGTCCTGCCAGGTGATGTCCAAGATGTGTCGAAGGCAGCGCATGTGGTAGGCATTCAGCCGTCTTTCCTGACGGGCGCGGAGTGTCCAAGACTCACTGCCATAAAGGAGAGTGCTCAGGACACAGGATCTGTAAACCTGAATCTTAGTATACTCAGTTAGCCTATTGTTGGCCCACACTCTCTTTGTCAGTCTGGACATGGTAGTAGATGCCTTACCGATGCGTTTGTTTAGCTCCGTATCAAGAGAGAGGGAGTCAGAGATTGTGGATCCCAGGTACACGAAGTCGTGAACAACTTCCAGTTTGGAATCAGAGATGCCGATGTCAGGTGGGGAGTCCACTCCTTGTCCCATGACTTGTGTTTTCTTCAGACTGATGGTGAGTCCGAAAGCCTGAGAGGCCTCGCTGAAGCGGGTTATGAGCCGTTGGAGGTCTTCAGCTGAGTGGGCAGTGACTGCTGCGTCGTCGGCAAAGAGGAAGTCGCGCAGACACCTCAGCCGAACCTTTGTCTTGGCTCTCAGCCTGGCGAGGTTAAAGAGCTTCCCATCCGACCTGGTCCGGAGGTAAATGCCTTCCGTGACAGATCCGAAGGCGTGCCGCAGCATAACTGCGAAGAAAATCCCGAATAGGGTTGGAGCCAGTACGCAGCCCTGCTTTACTCCACTTCGGATGTCAAAGGCGCCTGATGTTAGGCCATCAAAGACCACGGTGCCCCTCATGTTCTCATGGAAAGATCTGATGATGCTGAGGAGCCTGGGTGGGCATCCGATCTTGGGGAGGATCTTGAACAGGCCATCCCTGCTGACGAGGTCGAAGGCCTTCGTCAGGTCTATGAAGGCTACAAAGAGTGGCTGCTTCTGTTCCCTGCATTTCTCCTGCAGTTGTCTGAGGGAAAAGACCATGTCGATGGTGGACCTGCCAGCTCTGAATCCACATTGTGATTCTGGATAAACTCTCTCTGCAAGTACTTGGAGCCTCTTCAATGCGACTCGAGCAAACAGCTTTCCGACAATACTGAGGAGGGAGATTCCACGGTAGTTGTTGCAGTCGCCCCTGTCACCTTTATTCTTATACAGTGTGACGATGTTGGCATCCCTCATGTCCTGTGGCACCTCTCCTTCTTCCCAGCAGAGGCAGAGAATTTCGTGCAGCTCCATGAGCAGGCTACCTCTGCAGCACTTCAAGGTCTCAGCAGGAATGCCATCTTTGCCAGGAGCTTTACCAGAAGCAAGGGAGTCTAGGGCATCGCTGAGTTCTTCCAGGGTCGGTTCACTGTCGAGCTCCATTAACACAGGCACACACTCAATGGCGCTCAGGGCATCTTCGGTGACCACATTGTCCCTGGCGTATAGCTCAGAGTAGTGCTCGACCCAGCGCTTCAGCTGCAGTGTCTGGTCCTGAATCACCTCGCCAGTGGCAGATTTCAGAGGAGCGGTCTTCTTCTGGATTTCTCTCTAGAGAAAGGTCTAGACCACTACAACAACACACACACACGTGGTCTAGACCACTACAACACCACACACACACACAATAACATATTGAGATCCTCTTGCAGGGCCGTGGCTTACAGAGGGACATCAGGTACAGGCCAGCCACACGCCTCGCTCACTCTACAGAATTCTTAACACCAACATTCAGCACCTCAATCACCTTCTGTGGTTGAGTGTTCAATAAACCCCTGAACTATATGTTTCACATCTCTCACCCTGTCCATGGACGACACAAGAACATGTATACATGCTCGTCACAGACATGTGGCAAAAACTAAATAAAAACAAAAAAAAGAGCACCTCAACCCGTCCTCTTACAAGTCATGGGGAAATTTTTTCATTTTTCATTGAAAAATGAGAAATTAAAAATCAATTTTGGATTTTGTTTTCAACACAGCAAGTTCAGGGGGTCTGAGAGTGAGTGGACAGCGCTCGGGATTCGTAGTCCTAAGGTTCCGGGTTCGATCCCCGATGGAGGCGGAAACAAATGTGGTAGAGTTTCTTTCACACTGATGCTCCTGTTCGCCTAGCAGTAAATAGGTACCTGGGAGTTAAGATAGCTGCTACGGGCTGCTTCCTGGGGGGGGGGGTAACAAAAACAAATGAGGCCTGGTCGAGGACCGGGCCGCGGGGACGCTAAGTCCCGAAATCATCTCGAGATAAACCCTGGTAATTTAGGAGGGCTGGAAGTTGTCCCAATGTTTCAAAACGTCATGAACTCCGTTACCTGAAAGTTTCCTGCCTAACCTAACAATGTGTAAGCCAGACGACCCAAAACAGAACACGTCAAAAGCCAGGACCCAAAACGTCACTTTCGTGAGCCCGTTTCATTCTGAATTACGTCCAGTTTTTAGCCTGAGTGCTCATAGGAGCGAGAAGCGGCGTAGCATTTAAGAGGACGAGTTGCATCATTCGGGGGGAAGGATTCACAACTTCTCACGGAAGGGGCCCGCCCGCCCGCGCGTAAGGGGCCCGCCCGCCCGGCCGCCCGCGCGTAAGGGGGCCCGCCCGGCCGCCCGCGCGTAAGGGGCCCGCCCGGCCGCCCGCGCGTAAGGGGCCCGCCCGGCCGCCCGCGCGTAAGGGGCCCGCCCGGCCGCCCGCGCGTAAGGGGCCCGCCCGGCCGCCCGCGCGTAAGGGGCCCGCCCGGCCGCCCGCGCGTAAGGGGCCCGCCCGGCCGCCCGCGCGTAAGGGGCCCGCCCGGCCGCCCGCGCGTAAGGGTCCAACAGGCCACTTTAGGTCAGGAGAGCGTGGGAGGAGCGGTGAATCACGGGAAGTTGTCTCCCACACACAGCCCCGGCACCACCGTCACCCTCTCATGCTCACAATGTCTTCTTGCAATCTGTCCTCTTACAAAACCCGTCAGAATTTGCCCGTTTGACAAAGTGTGTTAAGTTACACACGCTTTCAATCAAACCATCCCCCCCCCATACTACTCTCACACATGACTCGACAAGTAACTATGGGAGCCTCGTATTGAGTCTGCAGACAATATCAAGGGTGGAGCTGCTCCACAACCTTGAGTCGTCTCTTAACATTTTGAATCCCTGGCGCTCTACGCCCTCTGGCCAGAACGACGGCCTGCCTCAAGATTATGATATCACAGTGGAAGAGGTCATTACTGCAGGCTACTATGACAGTGGAAGAGGTCATTACTTCAGGCCACTATGACAGTGGAAGAGGTCATTACTGCAGGCCACTATGACAGTGGAAGAGGTCATTACTTCAGGCTACTATGACAGTGGAAGAGGTCATTACTTCAGGCTACTATGACAGTGGAAGAGGTCATTACTTCAGGCTACTATGACAGTGGAAGAGGTCATTACTGCAGGCTACTATGACAGTGGAAGAGGTCATTACTTCAGGCTACTATGACAGTGGAAGAGGTCATTACTTCAGGCTACTATGACAGTGGAAGAGGTCATTACTGCAGGCTAAGATCTCTGTCACTGGCGCTTTGGTTGTCTTGTGCGTAGGTGTTTGGGCAGCTCAGAGAGGACTGGTGCAAGTGAGAGGAGCAATTGCAGGTCCTCTGTGAGAGCGCAGTTGTTACAGTGAGAGTGGGAGGGGAGAGGGGCATGGAAGGGAGAGTGAGAGGGAAGAGTGAGGGAGGGAGAGGAGGCGATTGGGAAGCAATTTTCGGGAGCCGTCCCGAGACCGACTAGACCAGGCAGAAGCAGTCATAAGACATGAGGAACCAACAGGCCGCGAATAGGCCGGCAACAGGCCGCCAACAGGCCGCCAACAGGCCATCTGCCGCTGCTGTTTACAGCCCTACAGATGGAAGTGTGCGACAAACAAGAGTACAACAACAGTTCCCCGCGCCTGTACGACACCTGCGCTCACTCACAGGTGACGCCCCGCCCGCCCGCGCCTCAGTTCCAGATATGGACATACAATAATAACTAAAGATAACCGTAAATGTCACTAACTATGTTTGGGCAAATACTGTAGCATTGTATATCTACTTTATTGACAGCTATTGGTATATCTGGCTGTATTTACTATTTGTAAAGACGGTATCACTAAACGATTACTTAAGTCTATTCCAGTCAGGATGTTTGCAAAGTTTCTGTAGTTAACTGTCAACTAATGAACAGGTTCCTGAGCCTACTGGGTACTATCATATCTACACTTGGTAGAGAGAGACGGTCTGGCTTCCTGCGAGGCGGCTCTCAATCCCCGAGGCTCGCCGTCCAAGTGGTTGGGCACCATTCCTTCCCTCGTCCCATCCCAATCTGTAATCCCTTGCAAGTGCTATATTGTGGGAATGGCTTAGCGCTTTATCCGGTTAATTACCTCACCCCTCAGGATAGTTACCTCACCCCTCGGGATAGTTACCTCACCCCTCGGGATAGTTACCTCACCCCTCGGGATAGTTACCTCACCCCTCGGGATAGTTACCTCACCCCTCGGGATAGTTACCTCACCCCTCGGGATAGTTACCTCACCCCTCGGGATAGTTACCTCACCCCTCGGGATAGTTACCTCACCCCTCGGGATAGTTACCTCACCCCTCGGGATAGTTACCTCACCCCTCGGGATAGTTACCTCACCCCTCGGGATAGTTACCTCACCCCTCGGGATAGTTACCTCACCCCTCGGGATAGTTACCTCACCCCTCGGGATAGTTACCTCACCCCTTGGGATAGTTACCTCACCGCAATGTGAGGTAATTGCGTTGCGGCCACAATGTGCCCCCAACACTCCCCACAATGTGCCCCCAACACTCCCCACAATGTGCCCGCAACACTCCCCACAATGTGCCCCCAACACTCGCCACAATGTGCCAGCAACACTTCCCCACAATGTGCCCCCAACACTCCCCACAATGTGCCCCCAACACTCCCCACAATGTGCCCCCATCACTCCCCACAATGTGCCCCCATCACTCCCCACAATGTGCCCCCAACACTCCCCCACAATGTGCCAGCAACACTCCCCCACAATGTGCCCCCAACACTCCCCCACAATGTGCCCCCAACACTCCCCACAATGTGCCCGCAACACTCCCCCACAATGTGCCCCCATCACTCCCCACAATGTGCCCCCATCACTCCCCACAATGTGCCCCCAACACTCCCCCACAATGTGCCCCCAACACTCCCCCACAATGTGCCCCCAACACTCCCCCACAATGTGCCCCCAACACTCCCCCACAATGTGCCCCCAACACTCCCCACAATGTGCCCCCAACACTCCCCACAATGTGCCCCCAACACTCCCCACAATGTGCCCCCAACACTCCCCACAATGTGCCCCCAACACTCCCCACAATGTGCCAGCAACACTCCCCACAATGTGCCAGCAACACTCCCCACAATGTGCCAGCAACACTCCCCCACAATGTGCCCCCAACACTCCCCACAATGTGCCCCCAACACTCCCCACAATGTGCCCCCAACACTCCCCACAATGTGCCCCCAACACTCCCCACAATGTGCCCGCAACACTCCCCCACAATGTGCCCGCAACACTCCCCACAATGTGCCCGCAACACTCCACTAACAGGCTGGTACAACAACGGAACACACTACAACAGCTGCCAGTGGTACTGAACGACACTGTTAAACAAACGGTACACTGGTGCAGTTGGAGGAGTGTGGTACCTGGTGGAGCGAGCAGCGGTGCGTGTAGCTGTGGTGCCAGGTACATTGTCACTACCTCTCATCCCCCACACACTTCACACACACACATCCTGTCTGGACACACGCGTGCACGCACGCACGCACACACACACACACACACACCAACAAAATCAATAGAGAGAGGGGGAGTGAAGAATAAGGAGAGGGGGAACAAGTTCCTGAAGATTGCATACACCAACATAGATGGAGTGAGATCGAAGATACTGGAGTTAAGTGATGTAATACAGCTGCAGACACCAGACATTGTTGCAATCACGGAGACAAAACTTGAAGATGTAATTTTAAATGAGGTCATATTCCCAAGGGGCTACTCAATTTGGAGACGGGACAGAAAAATTAGGAAAGGCGGTGGCGTTGCTGTGCTGGTAAAAGAACACCTAAAGGTGAAGGAAATAATGACTGCCAATCCACAAGAAGTTGACATAATAGCACTAGAGATCTGCCATGAGGATGATAAACTAATGATAATAAATGCATATAGTCCACTGCCAAGCAGCACATGGTCAAAGGAGGAGCTAGATAGTAAACGTGAAGGTCTTATAACAATAATGAGAGAGATTATAGCGAGAGCGGATAACGATAGATCACGACTGTTGATAGTCGGTGACTTCAACTTGAAATCCATAGACTGGGAAGCATATGAAGCTAAAACAGAAGATTTTTGGACCTGTAAATTTGTAGACCTCATCCTGGAAACATTCTTGTATCAACATGTTAAACAAGCTACGAGGATGAGGGAAGGGGACGTTCCCTCCATGCTAGATTTGATATTTACCAGGAAGGAGGAAGAGATATTTGACATTCAGTACCTTCCTCCCTTGGGTAAAAGTGACCATGTCTTTTTGGGAATAAAGTATGCAATGCGTTATAAGCTGGAAGAAAATATGGAGGTTGAAGCAGTTGAAAAACCAGACTTCAGGAGAGGACATTATGGTGACCTTAGAAATTTTTTTAGTGAGTATAATTGGACAGACTTGATGCTAGGCAAGGAAGTGAATGAGATGTATGGCAAGTTTTGTGAAATATATGATAAAGGCACAAAAAATTTATACCAAAACAGAGATGCAGAACTAGGAAACAGGATTGGTTCAATAGAAATTGCGAGAGGGCTAGAGACCGAAAGACACAAAAATGGAATCAATACAGGAAGAGGCCGAACCCCCAAACATACCAGCGATACAAAGATGCGAGAAACAACTACACGGCAGTGAGGAGAGAGGCAGAAAGAAATTTTGAAAAAGGGATTGCGGACAAATGTAAAACAGAACCAGGTCTATTCTATAAATTCATAAACAACAAATTGCAGGTAAAGGATAATATTCAGAGGTTGAAAATGGGAAATAGATTCACGGAAGATGAAAAGGAAATGTGTGAAACACTAAACGAAAAGTTCCAAAGTGTGTTTGTACAAAATGAAATCTTTAGGGAACCAGATACAATAAGAATTCCAGAGAACAACATAGAACACATAAAGGTGTCTAGAGACGAAGTGGAAAAAATGCTCAAGGAGCTCGGTAAGAACAAAGCAGCTGGCCCAGATGGAGTTTCACCATGGGTTCTGAGAGAATGTGCATCTGAGCTCAGCATTCCACTTCACCTGATCTTTCAGGCATCCCTGTGTACAGGAATCGTAGCAGACGTGTGGAAACAGGCTAACATAGTTCCAATCTACAAAAGTGGCAGCAGGGAAGACCCCCTCAATTATAGACCTGTATCATTGACAAGTGTAATAGTGAAAGTATTGGAAAAACTAATCAAAACTAAATGGGTAGAACACCTAGAGAGAAATGATATAATATCAGACAGACAGTATGGTTTTCGATCTGGAAGATCCTGTGTATCGAATTTACTCAGTTTCTATGATCGAGCCACAGAGATATTGCAGGAAAGAGATGGTTGGGTTGACTGCATCTATCTGGACCTAAAAAAGGCTTTCGACAGAGTTCCACATAAGAGGTTGTTCTGGAAACTGGAAAATATTGGAGGGGTGACAGGTAAGCTTCTATCATGGATGAAAAATTTTCTGACTGATAGAAAAATGAGGGCAGTAATCAGAGGCAATGTATCAGAATGGAGAAATGTCACAAGTGGAGTACCACAGGGTTCAGTTCTTGCACCAGTGATGTTTATTGTGTACATAAATGATCTACCAGTTGGTATACAGAATTATATGAACATGTTTGCTGATGATGCTAAGATAATAGGAAGGATAAGAAATTTAGATGACTGTCATGCCCTTCAAGAAGACCTGGACAAAATAAGTATATGGAGCACCACTTGGCAAATGGAATTTAATGTTAATAAATGTCATGTTATGGAATGTGGATTAGGAGAACATATACCCCACACAACCTATATATTATGTGAGAAATCTTTAAAGAATTCTGATAAAGAAAGAGATCTAGGAGTGGTTTTAGATAGAAAACTATCACCTGAGGACCACATAAAGAATATTGTGCAAGGAGCCTATGCTATGCTTTCTAACTTCAGAATTGCATTTAAATACATGGATGGCGATATACTAAAGAAATTGTTCATGACTTTTGTTAGGCCAAAGCTAGAATATGCAGCTGTTGTGTGGTGCCCATATCTTAAGAAGCACATCAACAAACTGGAAAAGGTGCAAAGACATGCTACTAAGTGGCTCCCAGAACTGAAGGGCAAGAGCTACGAGGAGAGGTTAGAAGCATTAAATATGCCAAAACTAGAAGACAGAAGAAAAAGAGGTGATATGATCACTACATACAAAATAGTTACAGGAATTGATAAAATCGACAGGGAAGACTTCCTGAGACCTGGAATTTCAAGAACAAGAGGTCATAGATTTAAACTAGCTAAACACAGATGCCGAAGAAATATAAGAAAATTCACCTTCGCAAATAGAGTGGTAGACGGTTGGAACAAGTTAAGTGAGAAGGTGGTGGAGGCCAAGACCGTCAGTAGTTTCAAAGCGTTATATGACAAAGAGTGCTGGGAAGACGGGACACCACGAGCGTAGCTCTCATCCTGTAACTACACTTAGGTAATTACACACACACACACACACACACACACACACACACACACACACACACACACACACACACACACACACACACGTGTGTATGAGAAGGATTAAGACAGAGGACCGCTTAAGGCTTCAAGAAGACCTGGACAAGCTGAAGGAATGGTCGATCAAAGGGTTGTTAGAGTTTAACCCAAGCAAATGTAATGTAATGATAGGTGTAGGGAGCAGGAGGCACGTTACAAGGTATCATTTGGGAGATGAAATTCTTCATGAGTCGGAGAGAGAGAGAGACTTGGGGGTTGACATCACGCTAGACATGTTCCCTGAAGCTCATATCAAGAAGATAACATCAGCGGCATATGCCAGGTTGGCCAACATAAGAACGCCATTTAGAAAATTGTGTAAGGAATCATTCAGAGCTTCGTATACCACATATGTCAGGCCAATCCTGGAGTATGCAGCTCCAGCATGGAGTCCATATCTAGTTAAGCATAAGACCAAATTGGAAAAGGTTCAAAGGTTTGCCACCAGACTAGTACCCGAGCTGAGAGGTATGAGCTACGAGGAGAGACTACGGGAATTAAACCTCACTTCACTGGGAGACAGAAGAGCTAGGGGGTGGACATGATCACCACATTCAAGATTCTCAAGGAAATTGATAGGGTAGATAAAGACAGGCTATTTAACACAAGGGGCACACGCACTAGGGGACACAGGTGGAAACTGAGCGCCCAAATGAGCCACAGAGATATTAGAAAGAACTTTTTTAGTGTCAGAGAGGTTGACAAATGGAATGCATTAGGCAGTGATGTGGTGGAGGCTGACTCCATACACAGTTTCAAGTGTAGATATGATAGAGCCCAATAGGCTCAGGAATCTGTACACCTGTTGATTGACGGTTGAGAGGCGGGACCAAAGAGCCAGAGCTCAACCCCCACAAGCACAACTAGGTGAGTACACGTGACCAACAGCATCATGCCCCCCCCCCTCCCCAGGAAACACTCTTGACCCCGTAAGTCAACACACAACAGCCCAGGAAAAATAATATGACAGTCACCCATACAACGTCGGCGGGCCAACCCGTTCTCCTCATTACTACGTCGCATTTTGACGTATAATTCCCCCCCCCCCATCCACAAGGCTAAAAAACTGATGTACTAAAAAATGATTGTGGCTCGCGAAATTTACCGTGATGTTCCGTTTTCTGTTCGTGGGTGCCCGGGTAGGTTAGGTTCGGGCACTTTAATACAACGGTTTAGTGATGATGGGGAGCCACCGGGGGATGGGGGGGGGGTGAAACGTGAGCTTATAAGGAAGTCAGTCATGGGCAGAACTCCAGGAAGTGAGCGAGGATTATTTCCTAAATGTTGTAAGAAGAAGAGAGCATGACATCCCAGGCGTGGCCAGGCCAGGTGTAGCCCCACACCTGACTGTAGTACACAAGTGGAACACATGCCAGGTGTAGCCCCCACACCTGACTGTAGTACACAAGTGGAACACATGCCAGGTGTAGCCCCACACCTGACTGTAGTACACAAGTGGAACACATGCCAGGTGTAGCCCCACACCTGACTGTAGTACACAAGTGGAACACATGCCAGGTGTAGCCCCACACCTGACTGTAGTACACAAGTGGAACACATGCCAGGTGTAGCCCCACACCTGACTGTAGTACACAAGTGGAACACATGCCAGGTGTAGCCCCACACCTGACTGTAGTACACAAGTGGAACACATGCCAGGTGTAGCCCCACACCTGACTGTAGTACACAAGTGGAACACATGCCAGGTGTAGCCCCACACCTGACTGTAGTACACAAGTGGAACACATGCCAGGTGTAGCCCCACACCTGACTGTAGTACACAAGTGGAACACATGCCAGGTGTAGCCCCACACCTGACTGTAGTACACAAGTGGAACACATGCCAGGTGTAGCCCCACACCTGACTGTAGTACACAAGTGGAACACATGCCAGGTGTAGCCCCACACCTGACTGTAGTACACAAGTGGAACACATGCCAGGTGTAGCCCCACACCTGACTGTAGTACACAAGTGGAACACATGCCAGGTGTAGCCCCACACCTGACTGTAGTACACAAGTGGAACACATGCCAGGTGTAGCCCCACACCTGACTGTAGTACACTAGTGGAACACATGCCAGGTGTAGCCCCACACGTGACTATAGTACACAAGTGGAACACATGCCAGGTGTAGCCCCACACCTGACTGTAGTACACAAGTGGAACACATGCCAGGTGTAGCCCCACACCTGACTGTAGTACACAAGTGGAACACATGGTACACAAGTGGAACACACGGTACACAAGTGGAACACACGGTACACAAGTGGAACACACGGTACACAAGTGGAACACACGGTACACAAGTGGAACACACGGTACACAAGTGGAACACATGGTACACAAGTGGAACACATGGTACACAAGTGGAACACATGGTACACAAGTGGAACACATGGTACACAAGTGGAACACATGGTACACAAGTGGAACACATGGTACACAAGTGGAACACATGGTACACAAGTGGAACACATGGTACACAAGTGGAACACATGGTACACAAGTGGCACCCTCCACGATACAGGCATCACCCTTCACTAATGACTACACGAGACAAGGGCTCAACACGCTTATCTTCACAGTCATTAATTAACAGCCTGACAACCTGTTGACCTGGTCACCCTGTCCCCTCCACTACCCATATATGAGGCCACCAGTCACACACCTGCTACACTACACAGCGTCCTGGGCTACTGTGCACTCAACCAGGTGTGTGGTTGAGTGCTCAGGGGGTCACCTACAGTACACCAGGGGTCACCTGCAGTACACCAGGGGTCACCTGCAGTACACCAGGGGTCACCTGCAGTACACCAGGGGTCACCTGCAGTACACCAGGGGTCACCTGCAGTACACCGCCACCTACACCCAATATTACTACTACTACTGGGGCCTCGATGGCTGAATGGACAGCGCTTGGAATTCTTAATCCTAGAGGCCAGGGATCGAACCCCAGCTCCGGCGGAAACAAATGGGCTTTCTTTCACCCTAATGCACCTTTTCACCTAGCAATAAATAGGTACCTGGGAGTTAGACAGCTGCTACGAGTTGCTTCCTGGTGTGTGTGTGTGTGTGTGTGTGTGTGTGTGTGTGTGTGTGTGTGTGTGTGTGTGTGTGTGTGTGTGTGTGTGTGTGTGTGTGTAAAAAAATTATTTGACTAATGGAAGCACGGGCTGCTTCCTGGGGTTGGAGGCCTGGTCGAGGACCGGGCCGCGGGGACACTAAAGCCCCGAAATCAGTTCAAGATAACGGTTGAGAGGCGGGACCCAAGAGCCGGAGCTCAACCCCGGGCAGCACAACTAGGCGAGTGCACACTTCCGGTCACATGACGCCTAACATCATGCACTATAAATTCCCGGGACGATGCTCCGGGCAGACAGTACTAACCCACTACTGTGTGTAAGGTCAGAACCCGCCCTCAACACACGGGAGATTGTCTCTAGTGCGCCGACATGTGTAAGAGGTCGGAGGAGCGGCGGCCCGAGGTGGGAGATGTCCTGGAGACTGTCCTAATGACGGAGGTGGCGGCCACAACCCCTCCCCCGGCGCCTCCACCCAACACTCATTATGTCTCCCACAACAGTTATAGCGATCACACAGTTATGTCTCTCTTATATATTGGCGGATATGGCCGGAGAGTCTTCAGTATAGCGCCACAGAGACGTTAGAAAGAACGTTTTCAATGTCAATAGTTAACAGATGGAATGCATTAGGCAGTGATGTGGTGGAGGCTGACTCCATACACAGTTTCAAGTGTAGATATGATAGAGCCCAGTAGGCTCAGGAACCTGTACAACCAGGCGAGTACACACACACACACACACACACACACACACACACACACACACTCCTATATTTCCAATATAGGAGTGAGTGTAAATGTCCAAACTTTCGTAGCAAGCCGGTCGGCCGAGCGGACAGCACGCTGGACTTGTGATCCTGTGGTCCTGGGTTCGATCCCGGGCGCCGGCGAGAAACAATGGGCAGTTTCTTTCACCCTATGCCCCTGTTACCTAGCAGTAAATAGGTACCTGGGTGTTAGTCAGCTGTCACGGGCTGCTTCCTTGGGGTAGAGGCCTGGTCGAGGACCGGGCCGCGGGGACACTAAAGCCCCGAAATCATCTCAAGATAACCTCACCCGCTCAGTCCTCTATACCCCCCCCCCTCACCCCAGAGAGAGAGACAGACAGACAGAGGCAATAGAGCTGGCAACACTGCAGCCCATCAAGCACCAGGCCATAATAAGCGGTGTAATAGATAATAAATAACAAGAGCGGAGCTGACAAAAGAGGGTCGGGTTTGAGCAAGAGACGCGCCTTTACGGGACACTGGAATCCTGCCACAAGAGGTGCTCCATCCCCTACATGGCCGTCCCATGTGGGATGTTCAGGGACAGATGCCCCCGTCCCGCCCCCCATCCTCCAGGCCCACCCCCTCCCAGGCTGGCTGGCCACGTGTCCTGGGGTCTGGACACACGCTGGACAACCCAGGGACACGGCCTCAGAAATAATGAAAATCAGAACATAAAAAGACTCCCCCCTCCCCCACACCCCGTGAGGGAAGATCTCTCCCACACACCCCGTGGGGGAAGGACTCCCCCCACATACACCCCGTGGGGGAAGGACTCCCCCACCACACACCCCGTGGGGGAAGGACTCCCACCACACACACCCCGTGGGGGAAGGACTCCCCCCCACACACACACCCCGTGGGGGAAGGACTCCCCCCCACACACACACCCCGTGGGGGAAGGACTCCCCCCCACACACACACCCCGTGGGGGAAGGACTCCCCCCCCACACACACACACCCCGTGGGGAAAGGACTCCCCCCCCCACACACCCCGTGGGGGAAGGACACCCCGTGGGGGAAGGACTCCCCCCCACACACACACCCCGTGGGGGAAGGACACCCCGTGGGGGAAGGACTCCCCCCCCACACACACACCCCGTGGGGGAAGGACACCCCGTGGGGGAAGGACTCCCCCCCACACACACACCCCGTGGGGGAAGGACTCCCCCCCACACACACACCCCGTGGGGGAAGGACTCCCCCCCACACACACCCCGTGGGGAAAGGACTCCCCCCCCCCACACACCCCGTGGGGGAAGGACACCCCGTGGGGGAAGGACACCCCCCACACACCCAACAAGTCCTCCCAGGCAACTGGGGGGCAGCAAACAACGATGCGAGTTTATATTTGTACATGTCAATACATGCCGCAAAAACCTGCCCAATCTGTTCTGTTCCTTCAGTATGTACTCGTCTATCTCTTCCTGCAAGACTTTGTTCTGGCCCCCGCCTTTCCGGCCGCTGTATAATGGCTCCTGATCTTAATTTTCCCAATCGTATATATTTCATATACATATTCCTGCTTGATGGGGTCCTGGGAGTTGTTCTATTCCCCAAGCATGGCCCAAGGCCAAGCTGGACTTGTGAGTGCTTGGTCCACCAGGCTGTTGCGTAACACTCATGACCCCCCCCCCCCATCTAGAGTTCACACCCAGGGAAGCCTTCTCCAAGTGTTACATTATTTAGTTTATATATTATAGGAGGTGTAACAGTTGGAGGACGGATGACGTCACACATATAGTGAGAGGAGACACTATACACACCCTCCTGATAGTGTCTGCTTCTCTGGTGACCAGTCTACCGTCCCTCCATGTGCTGTTGCTCCTCTCTTCTCCCATGGTGGTGGTTCTTCATGGAATAATTCTGGTAGTTTATCATGCGCCTCCCACTACACATCACTGGCACCAGCTGTGGGAGTGGGGCGTCTCATCTTGGGCCACCAGCTGTGGGAGTGGGGCGTCTCATCTTGGGCCACCAGCTGTGGGAGTGGGGCGTCTCATCTTGGGCCACCAGCTGTGGGAGTGGGGCGTCTCATCTTGGGCCACCAGCTGTGGGAGCGGGGCGTCTCATCTTGGGCCACCAGCTGTGGGAGCGGGGCGTCTCATCTTGGGCCACCAGCTGTGGGAGCGGGGCGTCTCATCTTGGGCCACCAGCTGTGGGAGCGGGGCGTCTCATCTTGGGCCACCAGCTGTGGGAGTGGGGCGTCTCATCTTGGGCCACCAGCTGTGGGAGTGGGGCGTCTCATCTTGGGCCACCAGCTGTGGGAGTGGGGCGTCTCATCTTGGGCCACCAGCTGTGGGAGTGGGGCGTCTCATCTTGGGCCACCAGCTGTGGGAGTGGGGCGTCTCATCTTGGGCCACCAGCTGTGGGAGCGGGGCGTCTCATCTTGGGCCACCAGCTGTGGGAGCGGGGCGTCTCATCTTGGGCCACCAGCTGTGGGAGTGGGGCGTCTCATCTTGGGCCACCAGCTGTGGGAGCGGGGCGTCTCATCTTGGGCCACCAGCTGTGGGAGCGGGGCGTCTCATCTTGGGCCACCAGCTGTGGGAGCGGGGCGTCTTATCTTGGGCCACCAGCTGTGGGAGTGGGGCGTCTCATCTTGGGCCACCAGCTGTGGGAGTGGGGCGTCTCATCTTGGGCCACCAGCTGTGGGAGTGGGGCGTCTCATCTTGGGCCACCAGCTGTGGGAGCGGGGCGTCTCATCTTGGGCCACCAGCTGTGGGAGCGGGGCGTCTCATCTTGGGCCACCAGCTGTGGGAGCGGGGCGTCTCATCTTGGGCCACCAGCTGTGGGAGCGGGGCGTCTTATCTTGGGCCACCAGCTGTGGGAGCGGGGCGTCTCATCTTGGATTAATCTTTCTAACATTGGGTCCTCTAACATTAGGATGGTGTTCCACACCCTGATGGCTTGGTGCTGTAGTCTGATGTTTAGTGGCTGTATGTTCAGGAGTTCATGGAGCTCCTGGATTGTCTGACCATATGGTGGACGGTGTTTTGCTGCTCTCCTTATTTTGGAGAGCTTGTAGTTGTTGCATGTTAGTTTTCTTCATGATATATTGGGTATTCGAGATATCGAATACAGAATGCAGAGTGACGGTCCATCAAATAAGATCAAGCCCAAGTGCAATAAAAAGCTCTGTATCCCCGAGCACAGTCCTTGCAAAACTGCTGTTTCTCATTCTTATCTCGGCTACAGACAAAATTACTTGTCACAGCTTCGTGTCATCCTTTGCAGATGATAAAAAAAAAGCATAAAAATTGCCTCTGTAGAAGACACTGAAAAACTGCAGGCAGATATTAAGATCTTCGATTGGGCAACTGATAACAACACGATACTCAAAGGTGACACGTTCCAGGTACTGAGGTATGGTGGGAACGAGGAAGTTAAACGAAACACAGGGTATAGGACACAATCAGACCTACTCACAGAAGGAAAGTAACACGTAAAAGATCTGGGAATTATAATATCTGACGCCCTGATATTTAGTGAACATAATCGAGCAAATATAGCGGCGGCCAGGAAAATGATAAAATGGATTATGAAAACGTTCAAATCCAGAGACCCCACAGCAATGCTAATACTGCCTTTCTTGTATATTGGCACCACATTAGCCTTCTTCCAGCTGCAGGGCAATACCCTCTTTTGTATTGTCCAGCATCTGGGATTCTGGGACTCATTAAAGATTAGTGCTAGAGGTATGCTGAGGGGCTGTGCTGCTGCTTTCAAGAGCCATGGTGATGCTCTATCAGGCCCAGTAGCTTTACCTCAAACACTGGTGCTGTCCCGTCTTGAATATTGCTCGGTACTCACTTCCCCTTTCAGAGCGGGAGAGATCTCTGAATTAGAGGGAATACAGAGGACATATACGGCACGCACAGACACGACAAAACATCCACTCCTTGATACAAGACATCTGGACAAGATGCCAGATGTGTCAGTGGGAGGAAGCAAGTAGCCGCCATTATTAAATTTACCGACAAGTCTGGCATGGAGGAGAACACGGTGCACACAACAGTGCACTACGACGTAGTGTTATGGCATGTAAAGTGCTCCCATTATCAACACCACCATCGTCAACACTCAGGGAAGTGTTCACCAGGCAAACCATTGTCTTCACTCCAGTAATGTTAGGTCGGGCCAGTCGGTTAGAACGCTTAGCGGGCCACCCAACATAGTAAATATTAGATAAATCTCATCTTATTTAATCAATATACTATATTTCCCCTGATACAGCTGTCATGTATAGCTTACTATTACTGTAAGTGCCCTTTGACAGCTACAAGTGAAGGGGAAGAATAATTAACAATTACCTAGCAACTAGCAACGTGTGGTACAGTCAGCCTCACCCACGAGTGTTGACTGGCGGGCGTCATCCGTGGTCATCCCTGGTGGTCTAGGCCATAATCATCCGTGGTCATCCCTGGTGGTCTAGGCCATAATCATCCGTGGTCATCCCTGGTGGTCTAGGCCACAATCATCCGTGGTCATCCCTGGTGGTCTAGGCCACAATCATCCGTGATCATCCCTGGTGGTCTAGGCCATAATCATCCGTGGTCATCCCTGGTGGTCTAGGCCACAATCATCCGTGGTCATCCCTGGTGGTCTAGGCCACAATCATCCGTGGTCATCCCTGGTGGTCTAGGCCACAATCATCCGTGGTCATCCCTGGTGGTCTAGGCCACAATCATCCGTGGTCATCCCTGGTGGTCTAGGCCACAATCATCCGTGGTCATCCCTGGTGGTCTAGGCCACAATCATCCGTGGTCATCCCTGGTGGTCTAGGCCACAATCATCCGTGGTCATCCCTGGTGGTCTAGGCCACAATCATCCGTGGTCATCCCTGGTGGTCTAGGCCACAGTCATCCGTGGTCATCCCTGGTGGTCTAGGCCACAGTCATCCGTGGTCATCCCTGGTGGTCTAGGCCACAGTCATCCGTGGTCATCCCTGGTGGTCTAGGCCACAGTCATCCGTGGTCATCCCTGGTGGTCTAGGCCACAGTCATCCGTGGTCATCCCTGGTGGTCTAGGCCACAGTCATCCGTGGTCATCCCTGGTGGTCTAGGCCATAGTCATCCGTGGTCATCCCTGGTGGTCTAGGCCACAGTCATCCGTGGTCATCCCTGGTGGTCTAGGCCATAATCATCCGTGGTCATCCCTGGTGGTCTAGGCCATAATCATCCGTGGTCATCCCTGGTGGTCTAGGCCATAATCATCCGTGGTCATCCCTTGGTGGTCTAGGCCATAATCATCCGTGGTCATCCCTGGTGGTCTAGGCCATAATCATCCGTGGTCATCCCTGGTGGTCTAGGCCATAATCATCCGTGGTCATCCCTGGTGGTCTAGGCCATAATCATCCGTGGTCATCCCTGGTGGTCTAGTCCATAATCATCCGTGGTCATCCCTGGTGGTCTAGGCCATAATCATCCGTGGTCATCCCTGGTGGTCTAGGCCATAATCATCCGTGGTCATCCCTTGGTGGTCTAGGCCATAATCATCCGTGGTCATCCCTGGTGGTCTAGGCCATAATCATCCGTGGTCATCCCTGGTGGTCTAGGCCATAATCATCCGTGGTCATCCCTGGTGGTCTAGGCCATAATCATCCGTGGTCATCCCTGGTGGTCTAGGCCATAATCATCCGTGGTCATCCCTTGGTGGTCTAGGCCATAATCATCCGTGGTCATCCCTGGTGGTCTAGGCCATAATCATCCGTGGTCATCCCTGGTGGTCTAGGCCATAATCATCCGTGGTCATCCCTGGTGGTCTAGGCCATAATCATCCGTGGTCATCCCTGGTGGTCTAGGCCATAATCATCCGTGGTCATCCCTGGTGGTCTAGGCCATAATCATCCGTGGTCATCCCTGGTGGTCTAGGCCATAATCATCCGTGGTCATCCCTAGTGGTCTAGGCCATAATCATCCGTGTTCATCCCTGGTGGTCTAGGCCATAATCATCCGTGGTCATCCCTTGGTGGTCTAGGCCATAATCATCCGTGGTCATCCCTTGGTGGTCTAGGCCATAATCATCCGTGGTCATCCCTGGTGGTCTAGGCCATAATCATCCGTGGTCATCCCTGGTGGTCTAGGCCATAATCATCCGTGGTCATCCCTTGGTGGTCTAGGCCATAATCATCCGTGGTCATCCCTTGGTGGTCTAGGCCATAATCATCCGTGGTCATCCCTTGGTGGTCTAGGCCATAATCATCCGTGGTCATCCCTTGGTGGTCTAGGCCATAATCATCCGTGATCATCCCTGGTGGTCTAGGCCATAATCATCCGTGGTCATCCCTTGGTGGTCTAGGCCATAATCATCCGTGATCATCCCTGGTGGTCTAGGCCACAATCATCCGTGGTCATCCCTTGGTGATCTAGGCCATAATCATCCGTGTTCATCCCTGGTGGTCTAGGCCACAATCATCCGTGGTGGTCTAGGCCATAATCATCCGTGGTCATCCCTTGGTGGTCTAGGCCATAATCATCCGTGTTCATCCCTGGTGGTCTAGGCCATAATCATCCGTGTTCATCCCTGGTGGTCTACGCCATAATCATCCGTGGTGGTCTAGGCCATAATCATCCGTGGTCATCCCTTGGTGGTCTAGGCCATAATCATCCGTGGTCATCCCTGGTGGTCTAGGCCATAATCATCCGTGGTCATCCCTGGTGGTCTAGGCCATAATCATCCGTGGTCATCCCTGGTGGTCTAGGCCATAATCATCCGTGGTCATCCCTGGTGGTCTAGGCCATAATCATCCGTGGTCATCCCTGGTGGTCTAGGCCATAATCATCCGTGTTCATCCCTGGTGGTCTAGGCCATAATCATCCGTGGTCATCCCTTGGTGGTCTAGGCCATAATCATCCGTGGTCATCCCTGGTGGTCTAGGCCATAATCATCCGTGGTCATCCCTGGTGGTCTAGGCCATAATCATCCGTGGTCATCCCTGATGGTCTAGGCCATAATCATCCGTGGTCATCCCTGGTGGTCTAGGCCATAATCATCCGTGTTTATCACTGGTGGTCTAGGCCATAATCATCCGTGTTTATCACTGGTGGTCTAGGCCACAATCATCCGTGTTCATCCCTGGTGGTCTAGGCCATAATCATCCGTGGTCATCCCTGGTGGTCTAGGCCATAATCATCCGTGGTCATCCCTGGTGGTCTAGGCCATAATCATCCGAGGTCATCCCTGGTGGTCTAGGCCATAATCATCCGTGGTCATCCCTGGTGGTCTAGGCCATAATCATCCGTGTTCATCCCTGGTGGTCTAGGCCATAATCATCCGTGTTCATCCCTGGTGGTCTAGGCCATAATCATCCGTGGTCATCCCTGGTGGTCTAGGCCATAATCATCCGTGGTCATCCCTGGTGGTCTAGGCCATAATCATCCGTGGTCATCCCTGGTGGTCTAGGCCATAATCATCCGTGGTCATCCCTGGTGGTCTAGGCCATAAGCAACTATACAGATCAGCTGTATTCAATTTTAGTTACAAACATATATAGTCTTATACTGTAGTGAATGACCACTAATCAATAATTTCGAGTGACATAATATTTATATAAACCATGACCCCCCCCCCCCAGAATGTGTAGGACACGATTTGTGGGAATTTAAATCATAGAGTCCACTTTAAACACACAAATAAATAAATTAATGTAAGAAAGAAATCACTACATAAATTAGTATACACATTAATATAAATTAATGAATATATAAATTTCACAAGTCAGTTTTCTCCACAGGAACAAAGGTGGATGTGTTCACGAGGCAATTAGATAAGTTCTTGCAAGAAGTGCCAGATCAACCAGGCTGTGGTGGAATTGTGGGGCCTGCAGGCCGCTCCAGACAACAGCCTGTTGGATCAAGTTATCATAAGTCGACCCTGGGCTCAGGCCGGGCTCAGGGAGTAGAACAACTCCCGAAACCCTATCAGGTAGGCTCCAGGTATCGCTGGACTAGAGCCTCGTGTAAGCGTGGTTGTGTCTGTGTTCAGGCTACAGAATCATCTATATTTGCCGGAAGCTGTTTTTCTGTGTTTTTTGTGTCATATCTTGGTTATCTTGAGATGATTTCGGGGCTTTAGTGTCCCCGCGGCCCGGTCCTCGACCAGGCCTCCACCCCCAGGAAGCAGCCCGTGACAGCTGACTAACACCCAGGTACCTATTTTACTGCTAGGTAACAGGGGCATAGGGTGAAAGAAACTCTGCCCATTGTTTCTCGCCGGCGCCTGGGATCGAACCCAGGACGACAGGATTACAAGTCCAGCGTGCTGTCCGCTCGGCCGACCGGCTGGCTACCATTTAAGTGAGTGTTGATGTGTGTTCTACTGACCCAGAGTGCCAGTATGGTGCCCTGGTTGATACCTGGTTGATACCTGGTTGATGGGGTTCTGGAGGTTGTTCTACTTCCCAAGCCCGGCCCGAGGCCAGGCTTGACTTGTGAGAGTTTGGTCCACCAGGCTGTTGGTTGATACCTGGTTGATGGGGTTCTGGGAGTTGTTCTACTCCCCAAGCCTGGCCCGAGGCCAGGCTTGACTTGTGAGAGTTTGGTCCACCAGGCTGTTGGTTGATACCTGGTTGATGGGGTTCTGGGAGGTCTTCTACTCCCCAAGCCCGGCCCGAGGCCAGGCTTGACTTGTGAGAGTTTGGTCCACCAGGCTGTTGCTTGGAGCGGCCCGCAGGCCCACACCCGCATGTTGGTGTGGCTGGTCGTCAAGGGTAATGGCACCATAATAATGGCAGTTATTTGAAGCCTCTGTTTGGCGGTGTTCCCGCTCTCGCTCCTCACACTGTTTGACCCGTCTTGCCGCCCTGGCCGGGCCGCGCTGGACGGCGTCAGGCACGGAGGATTATCCCAGTAACATCCTGGTCACTCACGACCCTCTACCATGCTCCAGTAACATCCTGGTCCCTCACGACCCACTACCATGCTCCAGTAACATCCTGGTCACTCACGACCCTCTACCATGCTCCAGTAACATCCTGGTCACTCACGACCCTCTACCATGCTCCAGTAACATCCTGGTCACTCACGACCCTCTACCATGCTCCAGTAACATCCTGGTCACTCACCACCCTCTACCATGCTCCAGTAACATCCTGGTCACTCACCACCCTCTACCATGCTCCAGTAACATCCTGGTCACTCACCACCCTCTACAATGCTCCAGTAACATCCTGGTCACTCACCACCCTCTACCATGCTCCAGTAACATCCTGGTCACTCACCACCCTCTACCATGCTCCAGTAACATCCTGGTCACTCACCACCCTCTACCATGCTCCAGTAACATCCTGGTCACTCACCACCCTCTACCATGCTCCAGTAACATCCTGGTCACTCACCACCCTCTACCATGCTCCAGTAACATCCTGGTCACTCACCACCCTCTACCATACTCCAGTAACATCCTGGTCCCTCACGACCCTCTACCATGCTCCAGTAACATCCTGGTCACTCACCACCCTCTACCATGCTCCAGTAACATCCTGGTCACTCACGACCCACTACCATGCTCCAGTAACATCCTGATCCCTCACGACCCACTACCATGCTCCAGTAACATCCTGGTTACTCACGACCCACTACCATGATCCAGTAACATCCTGGTCACTCACGACCCTCTACCATGCTCCAGTAACATCCTGGTCCCTCACGACCCACTACCATGCTCCAGTAACATCCTGGTCACTCACGACCCTCTACCATGCTCCAGTAACATCCTGGTCCCTCACGACCCTCTACCATGCTCCAGTAACATCCTGGTCACTCACGACCCTCTACCATGCTCCAGTAACATCCTGGTCACTCACGACCCACTACCATGCTCCAGTAACATCCTGATCCCTCACGACCCACTACCATGCTCCAGTAACATCCTGGTCACTCACGACCCACTACCATGCTCCAGTAACATCCTGGTCACTCACGACCCTTTACCATGCTCCAGTAACATCCTGGTCCCTCACGACCCTCTACCATGCTCCAGTAACATCCTGGTCACTCACGACCCTCTACCATGCTCCAGTAACATCCTGGTCACTCACGACCCACTACCATGCTCCAGTAACATCCTGATCCCTCACGACCCACTACCATGCTCCAGTAACATCCTGGTCACTCACGACCCACTACCATGCTCCAGTAACATCCTGGTCACTCACGACCCTATACCATGCTCCAGTGCCCCCCCCCCTCCCCATATACCCACCATCTCCTTCCCTATCCTTTCACCGTCCTTAAAGAACCTCTTCTACCTTTTCTATCCTAACCATACCTAATCATGTGTTGTGTACTCACCTAGTTGTGCTTCCGGGGACTGAGCTTTGGCTCTTTGGTCCCGCCTCTCAACTGTCAATCAACTGATGTACAGGTTCCTAAGCCTACTGGGCTCTATCATATCTATATTTGAAACTGTGTATGGAGTCAGCCTCGACCACATCACTGCCTAAGGCATCTATTAACTACTCTGACACTGAAGAAGTTCTTTCTAGCATCCCTGTGGCTCATTTGGGTACTCAGTTTCCACCTGTGTCCCCTTGTTTGTGTTCCACCCGTGTTAAATAGTTTGTCTTTGCCCACCCTGAACCCAAATGAAAATATAAAAACGGAAACTATGTACAAAACTGAGGCAAATCATAACATAGAACGAAAAGGCAATGTAAAGGACCTGGGTGTACTCATGTCGGAAGACCTTACCTTTAAAGAACACAATAAAGTAGCCGTCACAACTGCAAGAAAAATGACAGGTTGGATAACAAGAACTTTTCACACTAGAGATGCTATACCGATGATGATACTCTTCAAAACGCTTGTGCTATCTAGAGTGGAGTACTGCTGCACAATGACAGCTCCTTTCGAAGCTACCTACCTTGAGGCTACCTTGAGGTGCTTCCGGGGCTTAGTGTCCCCGCGGCCCGGTCGTCGACCAGGCCTCCTGGTTGCTGGACTGATCAACCAGGCTGTTAGACGCGGCTGCTCGCAGCCTGACGTATGAGTCACAGCCTGGTTGATCAGGTATCCTTTGGAGGTGCTTATCCAGTTCTCTCTTGAACACTGTGAGGGGTCGGCCAGTTATGCCCCTTATGTATAGTGAAAGCGTGTAGAACAGTCTCGGGCCTCTGATGTTGATAGAGTTCTCTCTCAGAGTACCTGTTGCACCTCTGCTTTTCAACGGGGGTATTCTGCACATCCTGCCATGTCTTCTGGTCTCATGTGGTATTTCTGTGTGCAGGTTTGGGACCAGCCCCTCAATTATTTTCCACGTGTAAATTATTATGTATCTCTCCCGCCTGCGCTCAAGGGAGTACAGATTTAGGCTCTTTAGTCGGTCCCAGTAATTTAGATGTTTTACTGAGTGGATTCTAGCAGTAAAGGATCTCTGCACGCTCTCTAGGTCAGCAATTTCTCCAGCTTTGAAAGGGGCTGTCATTGTGCAGCAGTACTCCACTCTAGATAGCACAAGCGTTTTGAAAAGTATCATCATTGGTATAGCATCTCTAGTGTGAAAAGTTCTTGTTATCCAACCTGTCATTTTTCTTGCAGTTGTGACGGCTACTTTATTGTGTTCTTTAAAGGTAAGGTCTTCCGACATGAGTACACCCAGGTCCTTTACATTGCCTTTTCGTTCTATGTTATGATTTGCCTGCGTTTTGTACGTAGTTTCTGTTTTTATATTTTCAATTTTTCCGTAGCGCATGAGCTGAAACTTATCCTCGTTGAATACCATATTATTTTCTGTAGCCCATAGAAGGACCTGATCTACATCTGACTGGAGGTTCGCCGTGTCCTCTATGTTGCCAACTCTCATGAAAATCCTAGTGTCATCTGCAAAGGATGATACAGTGCTATAGGTTGTGTTCTGGTCTATGTCCGATATGAGGATGAGAAAAAGTACTGGAGCACGCACAGTACCCTGGGGGACTGAGCTCTTCACGGTTGATGGGCTGGATTTTATTTTGTTGACTATTACACATTGGGTTCTGTCAGTCAGGAAATTGTAGATCCATCTGCCTATTTTCCCGGTAATTCCTTTTGAACGCATTTTATGTGCAATAACACCATGGTCACATTTATCAAAAGCTTTTGCGAAATCTGTGTAAATTACATCAGCGTTTTGTTTGTCTTCCATAGCATCTAATGCCATATCATAGTGGTCCAGCAACTGCGACAGGCAAGAGCGCCCTGTTCTGAAACCGTGTTGTCCGGGGTTATGGAGATGCTGTGATTCCATGTATTTTGTGATCTTACTTCTTGGCACTCTCTCAAAAATTTTTATGATGTGCGATGTTAGTGCTATCGGTCTGTAATTTTTTGCCTCTGCCTTATTTCCTCCTTTATGGAGTGGTGTTATCTCTGCTGTTTTTAGTATGTCAGGGATAACGCCAGTATCTAGACTTTGTCTCCACAGAATGTGAAGGGCCTGCGATAGTGGTTTTTTACAGTTCTTGATGAATATGGAGTTCCAAGAATCCGGGCCTGGTGCAGAGTGCATAGGCATACTGTTTATGGCTTCTTCAAAATCTAGTGGGGATAGGGCGACGTCTGATATATGATTTGATGTTGGTATCATATCCATGAAAAATTCATTTGGGTTATCAATCTTTAGTGCATTTAATGGCTCACTGAAAACAGAGTCGTACTGCTTCCTCAGTAACTCGCTCATTTCTTTGTTGTCATCTGTGAAAGTTCCATCTCCCTTTCGCAGGGGCCCGATACTAGATGTGGTTTTTGATCTTGATTTTGCATAGGAGAAAAAATATTTCGGATTTCTCTCTATTTCACTGATGGCCTTTTGCTCTCTTTGCCTCTCCTGGGTTTTGTATGATTCTTGTAGCTTGAGTTCAATTGTTTCTATTTCTCTACCTAACCTTCTTCGCCGTTCTTGAGATAGGGTGCGACTCTCAAGTTGTTCCGCGATTCGTTTTCTTCGCCTATATAGGGAACGACGTTCCCGTTCCAATCTGCATCTCTTTCTCTTTTTTCTTAGGGGTATGCGGTTTGAACATATTTCTAGTGCTACTGAGCTTATTTTTTCCAGGCACTGGTTCAGGTTTGCATTTCCTAGCTGTTCTTCCCAGTTTATTTCTGTGAAGTCCTGGTTTATTTGCTCCCAGTTTATCCGTTTATTATTGAAGTTGAATTTGCTGAAATCTCCTCCACCGGGAATCTGGACTGGTTTTGAAGGTCCATTTCCCATGGTTGTCAGAACTTCAATTAAGTTGTGATCTGAGTAACAGGTATTTGTAATCATTATGTTCCCGATCAACTCATCATTATTAGTGAAAATGAGGTCCAGCGTGTTCTCCTTCCTAGTTGGTTCTACTATTTGCTGGTTTAAGGCAAACCTATCGCACATCCGTAGCAGGTCATTTGCATGTGCCTGCTCATTTAGGCTACTTCCTGGTATTCTTTCTGATATTACTGTATTAGCCAGGTGCTTCCATTTCAGGTGCCGTAGGTTGAAGTCCCCAAGCAGGATGATGTTCGGAGCTGGATTTGTGAGGTTTTCCAAGCAGTGTTCTATTTTCATTAGTTGGTCTTTAAACTGCTGAGGGTTTGCCTCCGGTGACTTATATACAAGGATAACAACAACTAAATTTAGGATCTCTATTTTGACTATCAGCACTTCCACCATATCATTTGAGGTGTTTAGCAGCTCAGTACAGATGAGTGTGTCTTTGATGTAGAGGCTGACCCCACCCTGAAGCCGGTGTTTCCTATCACATCTGAAGAGATTGTATTCTGGGATCCATATTTCACCATCAAGGTAGTCCTTTGTGTGAGTTTCCGTTAGGGCTGCAAACACTGCATTTGCCTCATGAAGGAGACCATCTATAAAATGAACTTTGTTGGATTTGCGTGTTTTTATACCCTGGATGTTGGCAAATATAAATGATGTTATCGTGTTAGTGGAAGTGCTGGATGCTTTAATTGGTGTTAATATCTGAGGCTCTGGTAAGGAGGCCACTGTGTTTGCGTCCTCTCTAGCATTTGACCGAGTTGGTGGTAGAGTCTGGTCATTTTTAGCCATTCTTCTCCTCCTCCTCTTGCTAAAAAAAATATCCCGGTTGATGGAGTAGTGGCTGTTTTCATAGTGGTAGTCTGTCGGTTTTATTCGCCTGGTACCTCTTATATGAAAAGCTGGACATTCAGCATTGAAGCACTCTTTCCTGTCCAAAGAGTTCTTGCAAATTTCTGGGTGAAAGAATTCACAGCTTTTGGTACATTTACCTGTATTGAGGAGGTTTCTGCACTTTCTAGGGTGATCGTGTGTACATGTTCCATTTATTCTTCCCGATTCCCCACGCTTACAGGTAGAACATCTGTAATACCAACAGATTTTGGGGCCTTGTTTTGTTTGTTTCCCTCTGCCAGGGACCGCACTCTGCTGCGGCGCCCCCGACACTGTGCCCTGCTCCGGTGCCTGTGACACTGTGCCCTGCTCCGGTGCCTGTGACACTGTGCCCTGCTCCGGTGCCTGTGACACCGCGCTCTGCTCCGGTGCCTGTGACACCGCGCTCTGCTCCGGTGCCTGCGACACCGCGCACTGCTCAGGGGTCCCCGACTCCGTGCCCTGCTCAGGCATCCCCGACTCCGCGCCCTGCTCAGGCATCCCCGACTCCGCGCCCTGCTCAGGCATCCCCGACTCCGCGCCCTGCTCAGGCATCCCCGACTCCGTGCCCTGCTCAGGCATCCCCGACTCCGTGCCCTGCTCAGGCATCCCCGACTCCGCGCCCTGCTCAGGCATCCCCGACTCCGTGCCCTGCTCAGGCATCCCCGACTCCGTGCCCTGCTCAGGCATCCCCGACTCCGTGCCCTGCTCAGGCATCCCCGACTCCGCGCCCTGCTCAGGCGCCGCTGCCACAGAGCTCTGTGCTACAGCTGGTTGTACCTTGGTGTCATGTACAGTTTGTTTGAAGACATTAGAAATTGCTATGCAGGCATTAATTAGTAATTCTCTGTTTTCGGCGGGAGTTTTATCCAGGATTTCCATCAATTTCAAAAAAGTTACATCATCCTTTTTGCAGAGCCAGTACACAGAGTGGTCACTGGGACCATTTCTCCTTGAATTGTTAGTCATGTTGGCACATTTTTTGTGTATGGCTGCTGAACAGAGTTGGCATTGAAAGCTCTGTTGGTAATCTACCTTCATGTTGCATTCTATGCACGTTTTTATCAAAGCCATTTTTTGAACACTTCTGTTCAGTGGTGATGGTCTTACAAGGTGGGGGTGTTGACCGGTGGGGGAGTTGACCGTGGGAGCTGGCCGTGGGAGCTGGCCGTGGGTGTTGACCGTGGGGGTTGACCGTGGGTGTTTACCAACTTGAGATAGGCCTGGAAGAGGCTGTATGGACGGCCACTGTTGCTACCACGTGTCGCACTCTTAATTTGTTTTGTTCACTTGTTAGATTACATTACTTGCATTTTCCCACTAGTTATCATACAGTAGAGGCGTCTAGTTTCTGTGTCTGGGCACTAGTTACCTGAGTACGTTACACTATTTGAAAGAATACACACACAAGAGGGTACTGGGGTGGGCCTACCTCCAAGTGGCCCTTGTTTACATACACACGACGGACTTATTTTGTGTGTAATTTGGAGAAATTGCTGACCTGGAGAGCGTGCAGAGATACTTTACTGCTAGAATCCACTCAGTAAAACATCTAAATTACTGGGACCGACTAAAGAGCCTAAATCTGTACTCCCTTGAGCGCAGGCGGGAGAGATACATAATAATTTACACGTGGAAAATAATTGAGGGGCTGGTCCCAAACCTGCACACAGAAATAACATCACATGAGGCCAGAAGACATGGCAGGATGTGCAGAATACCCCCGTTGAAGAGCAGAGGTGCAACAGGTACTCTGAGAGAGAACTATCAACATCAGAGGCCCGAGACTGTTCAACACGCTTCCACTACACATAAGGGACATAACTGGCCGACCCCTCACAGTGTTCAAGAGAGAACTGGATAAGCACCTCCAAAGGATACCTGATCAACCAGGTCACGCTGTGACTCATACGTCAGGCTGCGAGCAGCCGCGTCCAACAGCCTGGTTGATCAGTCTAGCAACCAGGAGGCCTGGTCGACGACCGGGCCGCGGGGACGCCAAGCCCCGGAAGCACCTCAAGGTAACCCTGTTAATTCTTCCGAGAATTTTGTAGGTGGTGATCATGTCTGCCCTTACTCTTCTGTTTTCCAGAGACGTGAGGTTTAACTTCCGTAGTCTGTCTTCGTAGTTCATATCTCTCAGTTCCGAAACTAGTCTCGTGACATACCACTGAATCTTCTCTAGCTTTGTCTTGTGTTTAACTAGGTATGGCCTCTAGCCTGGAGCTGCATACTCCAGGATTGGTCTGACATAATTGGCAAAGTTCTGAATAATCCCTTACACAAGTTTCTAAAGAGTGAGAGTGTGTATTGGGGGGGGGGGGGGGGGAGTGTATGTGTAGTTACTTGGTTTGGACGAGACCCCCCCCCCAACCTTTGACTTGGAGCGTCAACCCTTTTCTGGTGTGTGGGACCGTCCGACCCTGGCTGTGGCGGCCTTGTGCCGCTCGTGTATTTGTTGCCGCATATTTCATGTGTAGCCTCGCGGGCTATTTTACTCCTGCTGTGCCTGGCGGCGTTTGTGGCATATTACACTATTCCTCAGATGTATGTATGTATGTATGTATATATGTATACTCACCTAGTTGTGTTTGCGGGGGTTGAGCTCTGGTTCTTTGGTGTGTGTGTGTGTGTGTGTGTGTGTGTGTGTGTGTGTGTGTGTGTGTGTGTGTGTGTGTGTGTGTGTGTGTGTGTGTGTGTGTGTGTGTGTGTGTGTACTCACCTACTTGTACTCGCCTACTTGTACTCACCTAGTTGTGCTTGCTGGGGTTGAGCTCTGGCTCTTTGGTCCCGTCTCTCAACTGTCAATCAACAGGTGTACAGGTTCCTGAGCCTATTGGGCTCATCATATCTACACTTGAAACTGTGTATGGAGTCAGCCTCCACCACATCACTTCCTAATGCATTCCATTTGTCAACCACTCTGACACTAAAGTTCTTTCTAATATCTCTGTGGCTCATTTGGGCGCTCAGTTTCCTGAGTGTGTCCCCTTGTGCGTGTTCCCCTTGTGTTAAATACACTGTCTTTATCTACCCTATCAATTCCCTTCAGAATCTTGAATGTGGTGATCATGTCCCCTCCCCTAACTCTTCTGTCTTCCAGCGAAGTGAGGTTTAATTCCCGTAGTCTCTCCTCGTAGCTCATACCTCTCAGCTCGGGTACTAGTCTGGTGGCACACCTTTGAACCTTTTCCAGTTTAGTCTTATCCTTGACTAGATATGGACTCCATGCTGGAGCTGCATACTCCAGGAATGGTCTGACATATGTGGTATACCAAGTTCTGAATGATTCTTTACACAGGTTTCTGAATGCCCCGTGCGTGCGTGCGTGCGTGCGTGCGCGCGTGTGTGTGTGTGTGTGTGTGTGTGTGTGTGTGTGTGTGTGTGTGTGTGTGTGTGTGTGTGTGTGTGTGTGTGTGTGTGTGTGTGTGTGTGTGTGTGTGTGTGTGTGTGTGTGTGTGTGTTAGGTCGCTAAGGTAAGGTCACTTATCCTGCCCAACCTCCTCCCCCCAGAACGTCCAGTCCAGCACTCCACGTCCACCCGCACGCCACCCACGCCGACCCGCACGCCACCCACGCCCACCCGCACGCCACCCACGCCAGACCACGGCCACCCACATGCCCAGCCCACACGCAGCTCACCCCCCCCCCCACCCCACTCACCCACGCCAATATGAGAATGCCAACGACTAGTTACCAAGGAGCGAGGGGAAGGGGAGGGGAGGGGAGGGGGAGGGGGAGGGGGAGACAATATGGACCGTCGATATATTTCTTTTGCAGGAGATGGAGAGGTGCACGAGGAGGGAGGTGTCCAGGGTGGGGGCCGCCAGGACCCTCACCATGGGAGGTGTCCAGGGTGGGGGCCGCCAGGACCCTCACCATGGGAGGTGTTCAGGGTGGGGGCCGCCAGGACCCTCACCATGGGAGGTGTTCAGGGTGGGGGCCGCCAGGACCCTCACCATGGGAGGTGTTCAGGGTGGGGGCCGCCAGGACCCTCACCATGGGAGGTGTTCAGGGTGGGGGCCGCCAGGACCCTCACCATGGGAGGTGTTCAGGGTGGGGGCCGCCAGGACCCGCACCATGGGAGGTGTTCAGGGTGGGGGCCGCCAGGACCCTCACCATGGGAGGTGTTCAGGGTGGGGGCCGCCAGGACCCGCACCATGGGAGGTGTTCAGGGTGGGGGCCGCCAGGACCCTCACCATGGGAGGTGTTCAGGGTGGGGGCCGCCAGGACCCTCACCATGGGAGGTGTTCAGGGTGGGGGCCGCCAGGACCCTCACCATGGGAGGTGTCCAGGGTGGGGGCCGCCAGGACCCTCACCATGGGAGGTGTTCAGGGTGGGGGCCGCCAGGACCCTCACCATGGGAGGTGTTCAGGGTGGGGGCCGCCAAGACCCTCACCATGGGAGGTGTTCAGGGTGGGGGCCGCCAGGACCCTCACCATGGGAGGTGTTCAGGGTGGGGGCCGCCAGGACCCTCACCATGGGAGGTGTTCAGGGTGGGGGCCGCCAAGACCCTCACCATGGGAGGTGTTCAGGGTGGGGGCCGCCAGGACCCTCACCATGGGAGGTGTCCAGGGTGGGGGCCGCCAGGACCCTCACCATGGGAGGTGTTCAGGGTGGGGGCCGCCAGGACCCTCACCATGGGAGGTGTCCAGGGTGGGGGCCGCCAGGACCCTCACCATGGGAGGTGTTCAGGGTGGGGGCCGCCAGGACCCTCACCATGGGAGGTGTTCAGGGTGGGGGCCGCCAGGACCCTCACCATGGGAGGTGTTCAGGGTGGGGGCCGCCAAGACCCTCACCATGGGAGGTGTTCAGGGTGGGGGCCGCCAGGACCCTCACCATGGGAGGTGTTCAGGGTGGGGGCCGCCAGGACCCTCACCATGGGAGGTGTTCAGGGTGGGGGCCGCCAAGACCCTCACCATGGGAGGTGTTCAGGGTGGGGGCCGCCAGGACCCTCACCATGGGAGGTGTTCAGGGTGGGGGCCGCCAAGACCCTCACCATGGGAGGTGTTCAGGGTGGGGGCCGCCAGGACCCTCACCATGGGAGGTGTTCAGGGTGGGGCCGCCAGGACCCTCACCATGGAAGGTGTTCAGGGTGGGGGCTCGCCAGGACCCTCACCATGGGAGGTGTTCAGGGTGGGGGCCGCCAGGACCCTCACCATGGAGGTGTTCAGGGTGGGGGCCGCCAGGACCCTCACCATGGGAGGTGTTCAGGGTGGGGGCCGCCAGGACCCTCACCATGGGAGGTGTTCAGGGTGGGGGCCGCCAGGACCCTCACCATGGGAGGTGTTCAGGGTGGGGGCCGCCAGGACCCTCACCATGGGAGGTGTTCAGGGTGGGGGCCGCCAGGACCCTCACCATGGAGGTGTTCAGGGTGGGGGCCGCCAGGACCCTCACCATGGGAGGTGTTCAGGGTGGGGGCCGCCAGGACCCTCACCATGGGAGGTGTTCAGGGTGGGGGCCGCCAGGACCCTCACCATGGGAGGTGTTCAGGGTGGGGGCCGCCAGGACCCTCACCATGGGAGGTGTTCAGGGTGGGGGCCGCCAGGACCCTCACCATGGGAGGTGTTCAGGGTGGGGGCCGCCAGGACCCTCACCATGGGAGGTGTTCAGGGTGGGGGCCGCCAGGACCCTCACCATGGGAGGTGTTCAGGGTGGGGGCCGCCAGGACCCTCACCATGGGAGGTGTTCAGGGTGGGGGCCGCCAGGACCCTCACCATGGGAGGTGTTCAGGGTGGGGGCCGCCAGGACCCTCACCATGGGAGGTGTTCAGGGTGGGGGGCCGCCAGGACCCTCACCATGGGAGGTGTTCAGGGTGGGGGCCGCCAGGACCCTCACCATGGGAGGTGTTTCAGGGTGGGGGCCGCCAGGACCCTCACCATGGGAGGTGTTCAGGGTGGGGGCCGCCAGGACCCTCACCATGGGAGGTGTTCAGGGTGGGGGCCGCCAGGACCCTCACCATGGGAGGTGTTCAGGGTGGGGGCCGCCAGGACCCTCACCATGGGAGGTGTTCAGGGTGGGGGCCGCCAGGACCCTCACCATGGGAGGTGTTCAGGGTGGGGGCCGCCAGGACCCTCACCATGGGAGGTGTTCAGGGTGGGGGCCGCCAGGACCCTCACCATGGGAGGTGTTCAGGGTGGGGGCCGCCAGGACCCTCACCATGGGAGGTGTTCAGGGTGGGGGCCGCCAGGACCCTCACCATGGGAGGTGTTCAGGGTGGGGGCCGCCAGGACCCTCACCATGGGAGGTGTTCAGGGTGGGGGCCGCCAGGACCCTCACCATGGGAGGTGTTCAGGGTGGGGGCCGCCAGGACCCTCACCATGGGAGGTGTTCAGGGTGGGGGCCGCCAGGACCCTCACCATGGGAGGTGTTCAGGGTGGGGGCCGCCAGGACCCTCACCATGGGAGGTGTTCAGGGTGGGGGCCGCCAGGACCCTCACCATGGGAGGTGTTCAGGGTGGGGGCCGCCAGGACCCTCACCATGGGAGGTGTTCAGGGTGGGGGCCGCCAGGACCCTCACCATGGGAGGTGTTCAGGGTGGGGGCCGCCAGGACCCTCACCATGGGAGGTGTTCAGGGTGGGGCCGCCAGGACCCTCACCATGGGAGGTGTTCAGGGTGGGGGCCGCCAGGACCCTCACCATGGGAGGTGTTCAGGGTGGGGGCCGCCAGGACCCTCACCATGGGAGGTGTTCAGGGTGGGGGCCGCCAGGACCCTCACCATGGGAGGTGTTCAGGGTGGGGGCCGCCAGGACCCTCACCATGGGAGGTGTTCAGGGTGGGGGCCGCCAGGACCCTCACCATGGGAGGTGTTCAGGGTGGGGGCCGCCAGGACCCTCACCATGGGAGGTGTTCAGGGTGGGGGCCGCCAGGACCCTCACCATGGGAGGTGTTCAGGGTGGGGGCCGCCAGGACCCTCACCATGGGAGGTGTTCAGGGTGGGGGCCGCCAGGACCCTCACCATGGGAGGTGTTCAGGGTGGGGGCCGCCAGGACCCTCACCATGGGAGGTGTTCAGGGTGGGGGCCGCCAGGACCCTCACCATGGGAGGTGTTCAGGGTGGGGGCCGCCAGGACCCTCACCATGGGAGGTGTTCAGGGTGGGGGCCGCCAGGACCCTCACCATGGGAGGTGTTCAGGGTGGGGGCCGCCAGGACCCTCACCATGGGAGGTGTTCAGGGTGGGGGCCGCCAGGACCCTCACCATGGGAGGTGTTCAGGGTGGGGGCCGCCAGGACCCTCACCATGGGAGGTGTTCAGGGTGGGGGCCGCCAGGACCCTCACCATGGGAGGTGTTCAGGGTGGGGGCCGCCAGGACCCTCACCATGGGAGGTGTTCAGGGTGGGGGCCGCCAGGACCCTCACCATGGGAGGTGTTCAGGGTGGGGGCCGCCAGGACCCTCACCATGGGAGGTGTTCAGGGTGGGGGCCGCCAGGACCCTCACCATGGGAGGTGTTCAGGGTGGGGGCCGCCAGGACCCTCACCATGGGAGGTGTTCAGGGTGGGGGCCGCCAGGACCCTCACCATGGGAGGTGTTCAGGGTGGGGGCCGCCAGGACCCTCACCATGGGAGGTGTTCAGGGTGGGGGCCGCCAGGACCCTCACCATGGGAGGTGTTCAGGGTGGGGGCCGCCAGGACCCTCACCATGGGAGGTGTTCAGGGTGGGGGCCGCCAGGACCCTCACCATGGGGAGGTTGTTCAGGGTGGGGGCCGCCAGGACCCTCACCATGGGAGGTGTTCAGGGTGGGGGGCCGCCCAGGACCCTCACCATGGGAGGTGTTCAGGGTGGGGGCCGCCAGGACCCTCACCATGGGAGGTGTTCAGGGTGGGGGCCGCCAGGACCCTCACCCATGGGAGGTGTTCAGGGTGGGGGCCGCCAGGACCCTCACCCATGGGAGGTGTTCAGGGTGGGGGCCGCCAGGACCCTCACCATGGGAGGTGTCTCAGGGTGGGGGCCGCCAGGACCCTCACCATGGGATGGTGTTCAGGGTGGGGGCCCGCCAGGACCACTCACCATGGAAGGTGTTCCAGGGTGGGGGCCGCCAGGACCCTCACCATGGGAGGTGTTCAGGGTGGGGGCCGCCAGGACCCTCACCATGGGAGGTGTTCAGGGTGGGGGCCGCCAGGGACCCTCACCATGGGAGGTGTTCAGGGTGGGGGCCGCCAGGACCCTCACCATGGGAGGTGTTCAGGGTGGGGGCCGCCAGGACCCTCACCATGGGAGGTGTTCAGGGTGGGGGCCGCCAGGACCCTCACCATGGGAGGTGTTCAGGGTGGGGGCCGCCAGGACCCTCACCATGGGAGGTGTTCAGGGTGGGGGCCGCCAGGACCCTCACCATGGGAGGTGTTCAGGGTGGGGGCCGCCAGGACCCTCACCATGGGAGGTGTTCAGGGTGGGGGCCGCCAGGACCCTCACCATGGGAGGTGTTCAGGGTGGGGGCCGCCAGGACCCTCACCATGGGAGGTGTTCAGGGTGGGGGCCGCCAGGACCCTCACCATGGGAGGTGTTCAGGGTGGGGGCCGCCAGGACCCTCACCATGGGAGGTGTTCAGGGTGGGGGCCGCCAGGACCCTCACCATGGGAGGTGTTCAGGGTGGGGGCCGCCAGGACCCTCACCATGGGAGGTGTTCAGGGTGGGGGCCGCCAGGACCCTCACCATGGGAGGTGTTCAGGGTGGGGGCCGCCAGGACCCTCACCATGGGAGGTGTTCAGGGTGGGGGCCGCCAGGACCCTCACCATGGGAGGTGTTCAGGGTGGGGGCCGCCAGGACCCTCACCATGGGAGGTGTTCAGGGTGGGGGCCGCCAGGACCCTCACCATGGGAGGTGTTCAGGGTGGGGGCCGCCAGGACCCTCACCATGGGAGGTGTTCAGGGTGGGGGCCGCCAGGACCCTCACCATGGGAGGTGTTCAGGGTGGGGGCCCAGGACCCTCACCATGGGAGGTGTTCAGGGTGGGGGCCGCCAGGACCCTCACCATGGGAGGTGTTCAGGGTGGGGGCCGCCAGGACCCTCACCATGGGAGGTGTTCAGGGTGGGGGCCGCCAGGACCCTCACCATGGGAGGTGTTCAGGGTGGGGGCCGCCAGGACCCTCACCATGGGAGGTGTTCAGGGTGGGGGCCGCCAGGACCCTCACCATGGGAGGTGTTCAGGGTGGGGGCGACCAGAAAATGTCCAGATGATGAAGATCTCCCACAACAACACGAGCTGAGAATATTAAGTCTCCCACCACCAGTGTACTCCCACCACCCTCTTGGTCTGAACTGCTGGGGTTATACAGTATACAAGCACTACAATATTGCCAGGGGTCCACACACTGCCAGGGGGGGGGGGTCCACACACTGCCAGGGGGGGGTCCACACACTGCCAGGGGGGGGGTCCACACACTGCCAGGGGGGGGGGGGTCCACACACTGCCAGGGGGGGGGGGTCCACACACTGCCAGGGGGTGGGTCCACACACTGCCAGGGGGGGTCACACACTGCCAGGGGGGGGGTCCACACACTGCCAGGGGGGGGGGTCCACACACTGCCAGGGGGGGTCCACACACTGCCAGGGGGGGTCCACACACTGCCAGGGGGGGGTCCACACACTGCCAGGGGGGGGGTCCACACACTGCCAGGGGGGGTCCACACACTGCCAGGGGGGGGGGTCCACACACTGCCAGGGGGGGGGGTCCACACACTGCCAGGGGGGGGGTCCACACACTGCCAGGGGGGGGGTCCACACACTGCCAGGGGGGGGGTCCACACACTGCCAGGGGGGGGTCCACACACTGCCAGGGGGGGGGTCCACACACTGCCAGGGGGGGGTCCACACACTGCCAGGGGGGGGTCCACACACTGCCAGGGGGGGGGTCCACACACTGCCAGGGGGGGGGGTCCACACACTGCCAGGGGGGGGGTCCCACACTGCCAGGGGGGGGGTCCACACACTGCCAGGGGGGGGTCCACACACTGCCAGGGGGGGGGGTCCACACACTGCCAGGGGGGGTCCACACACTGCCAGGGGGGGTCCACACACTGCCAGGGGGGGGGTCCACACACTGCCAGGGGGGGGTCCACACACTGCCAGGGGGGGGTCCACACACTGCAAGGGGGGGGGGGCCACACACTGCCAGGGGGGTCCACACACTGCCAGGGGGGGGGTCCACACACTGCCAGGGGGGGGTCCACACACTGCCAGGGGGGGGGTCCAGGAGAGAGTATGTCAGTGTCAGAAGAGAAGCAGATAAAAATATGAAAATTATATAGTAAATAAAGCCAAACCCAAACCAAAAGCTACTCCACAGTCACGTCAGGAGGAAAACAACAGTGAGAGAACAAGTAATGAAACTTAGAACGGGTGAGGACAGGTACACAGAGAATGACTGTCAAGTGACAGAGGTGTGTGAAGAACTCGACAAGAGGTACCAGGAGGTCTTTACAACAGAACGAGGTGAGGTCACTGTGCTAGGAGAGGAGGCAATAAACCAGGCGGCCTTGGAAGGGTTCGAAATTACAAGAGATGAGGTCAACAGGCATCCGGTGGATCTGGATGCGAGAAAGACTGTTGGTCCAGGCGTGATCTCACCATGGGTATTGAAAGAGTGTGCAGGAGCGCTTTGCTTGCCACTCTCCATAGTGTATAGTAGGTCACTGGAGACGGAAGACCTACCAGAAATATGGAAGACGGCTAATGTGGTCTCAATATACAAAAAGGGTGACAGACAAGAGGCACTGAACTACAGGCCAGTGTCCTTAACTTGTATACCATGCAAGGTGATGGAGAAGATGGTGAGTAACCCCCTAGGGTAAGGCTGAGGAACCCGGCCTGCGGCTCACAAAGACCCCAGGGTAAGGCTAAGGAACCCGGCCTGCGGCTCACAAAGACCCCCAGGGTAAGGCTGAGGAACCCGGCCTGCGGCTTACAAAGACCCCCAGGGTAAGGTTGAGGAACCCGGCCTGTGGCTCACAAAGACCCCCAGGGTAAGGCTGAGGAACCCGGCCTGCGGCTTACAAAGACCCCCAGGGTAAGGCTGAGGAACCCGGCCTGTGGCTCACAAAGACCCCCAGGGTAAGGCTGAGGAACCCGGCCTGCGGCTCACAAAGACCCCCAGGGTAAGGCTGAGGAACCCGGCCTGCGGCTTACAAAGACCCCCAGGGTAAGGCTGAGGAACCCGGCCTGTGGCTCACAAAGACCCCCAGGGTAAGGCTGAGGAACCCGGCCTGCGGCTCACAAAGACCCCAGGGTAAGGCTGAGGAACCCGGCCCGCGGCTCACAAAGACCCCCAGGGTAAGACTGAAGAACTAATCCACAAGTGGAGTGATGCAGCATCCTCCTCCTCCCTCCCTGCAGCAGTCAGCAGGGAACAGCTACTGCGACATGATGACAGAAGAATTAGGATAACGAGAGCACTGTCTAGTGATGACGAGTATGGGCAACCAATCACAGCCCAGGAAGTAAGGGGCGCTATGAGCAATGGTAAAAGTACAGCACCTGGTGAAGATGGCGTCACCTACGACATGCTCAATGCACTGTGTGAAGTGTCTGGGAATCCACTACTCCACCTGTTTAACAAGTCATTCCTAAGTGGAGTGTTGCCCACACAATGGAAACACGCAATAATTGTCCCCATACCGAAGCCCAATGACCCTGGTAATTACAGACCTATCAGTCTCGTGTCATGCACTTGCAAGATGCTTGAAAGGATCATCCTAAACCGACTGTTGCACAAAATAGGCAGGTTAGGGGAGGGGGTCAATGGATTTGTTAAAGGACGGAGCACAGCAAATTGTATAGTTAATTACCTGGCTAATGACATAGCTAAGTACTCTGTATTTGTTGACATCAAAGGAGCCTTCGACAAAGAACAAGGAACTGCGATCCTGGACGAGCTTGCATGCATGGGTGTCAAGGGGAGACTCATGATAGACTAAAGACTACCTCACAGGGAGGAAAGCCAAGGTCTGCTTCAACGGAGCAGTCTCCAGAACAATGAATATGGAACTCTGGACTCCCCAAGACGGAGTCTTAAGCCCTACACTATTCAATGTACTTATGAACGCCATTGCAAATATTGATTTTCCGGAAGGGACGCAACATGAGTGGGGGGGGGGGGGAGGGATGCAGATGTCCTAATACAAGCTCCCACCTTGGGAAAAATTAAACAGTCCATTGAACTCCTCGGAAGGAAATGTATTGAGCTCGGTTTCACTCTCTCCACAAACAAGACGAAGGCATACTCCCATCACAAGCGGAGAGCAAATGAAGAACTGCAAATTAATGGTGTAACACTTGAATGGGTTGACCACTATCGGTACCTTGGCGTCACTGTCGGCTCTAACAAGGGGAAGAAAGAGGAGCTCAACCAACTCATACGAACATGCAAAAGTCGACTCAGGGCACTGAAAGCTATGACCTGGAATGGACATGGAGCCTCTATTGCCGTGCTCAAAATGATATACACAGCCTATGTGCGCTCCGTCATAGACTATGCCGCACCAGTTCTGTGCACCTACTCCCAAAGCGATATGAAAAGGCACGAAAGCATTCAAAATGAAGCCATGACAATCATTCTTGGAGTTCCAAGAACTGCCAAAACGTCTAATCTACGAGAGGAGTTGTCCCTCCCCAGTGTTAAAGTCAGAATTAAGGAACTGAATGCTAAGCTTGCAATTAGGATAGCCAGAGATCCCCATTATAATGATATTGCTAAGAAAAAAACTGAGCTCTGTGCTACTTTCAGGGGGAAACAGGAGAAGCAAAATATGGCATCACAGATCAGTCTACTTCCTCGAAGAACTTCACCTGCTTGAGCAAGCCCGTGAGCTCCTGCCTGTAGAGAGGTTACCTCCCTGGGAGGATGACTCGTGCAAGATCATCATCAATGAAATGGCAATGAAAAAATCCAACATGATACCACAAGAAATGAGGCACAAGTATCTCGAGGACATTTATAAAGAAGCCGGAGATGAACTAGATCAAATCTACACTGACGGGTCATCTAATCCTATCAATGGCAGGGCTGGTGCAGCATACACGGTAATCAAGGATAATACCTTCCAACGCAGAAATGAAGAAAAAGCCCGTATTGAGAACTATGCCTCTTCAACGCAAGCAGAGCTAACTGCCATTGTTATGGCGTTAAGGTTTCTTGAACGGAACACTAATGGTGCAGTGATTTGCACCGATTCAAAAGCAGCACTGCAAAGCCTAAGTCAAAATCGGGCAGAAAATCTTGCGATAGTCGCTGAGGTCAAGAGAGCTGTGAGAGTACTACCCAACCACGGAAGAGTCGTCAAGTTTCTGTGGATCCCCTCCCATGATGGGATCTCCTCCCATGTTGGAATATGTGGGAATGAACGAGCAGATGTGCTGGCTGCTGAAGGAGACCATATTGAATACTTCATACACAAGACTACTACAAATTAGAGGTATTGTCAGGCAACATCACCGTGACAAGGTAACTGAGGAAAGGAGGATAGAAGCACAAACCAGTGAATCTGTACGATGGTACAACATGGTTGCAGCTGGCAATCCCAATCATTATGGCCGAAGAGGAGGAGGACGAGGGGGAGAATCAGTAATAGCGAGAATCCGTCTTGGATACAAATATCCATGGCGAATCGGAATGGAAACAACTGTTGATCAGCAAAGTTGCAGAATTTGTGGTGAGAGTGACGGACACCGCCTTGACCACTATCTACGTGAATGTGAACACCTGAGAGACATTAGAAATATGTGTAGAATAATAAGCCCCACATTGTTTGAGTTAGGAAAACACTGTCAAATATTGATACTATTCATAAGATTTTAAGGGTTGACAGATGTTAATCTTCATGTTTGAGGAGCTGTTCACTTGAGACAGTTAAGCAAGTCCCAACTGTGTCCGGATACAAGTGACAGGATGAACAACCCAGCGGGTTTTCTTCATTTCGGGAAGTGTTGTACATGCTGTTATGGCGGTATGTCCAGTTACAAGATGAGTGGCGCTGCCCAATAAACTCGCCCCTCGGGGCAAAATTTAAATTTTAAGATCGTGAGAAAAAATCTAGTAACACATCTGGAGAGAAGGGACTTCGTGACAAATCGCCAACATGGGTTCAGGGAGGGTAAATCTTGCATTACTGGCTTAATAGAATTCTATGACCAGGTGACAAAGATTAAGCAAGAAAGAGAAGGGTGGGCGGACTGCATTTTTTTGGAATGTCGGAAAGCCTTTGACACAGTCCCCCATAAGAGACCGGTACATAAGCTGGAGAGACAGACAGGTGTAGGTGGTAAGGTGCTCCAGTGGATAAAGGAATACCTAAGCAATAGGAAGCAGAGAGCTACGGTGAGGGGTGAGACCTCAGATTGGCGTGAAGTCACCAGTGGAGTCCCACAAGGCTCTGTACTCGGTCCTATCTTGTTTCTGATATATGTAAACGATCTCCCGGAGGGTATAGACTCATTCCTCTCAATGTTTGCTGACGATGCCAAAATTATGAGAAGGATTAAGACAGAGGAGGACTGATTGAGGCTTCAAGGAGACCTAGACAAACTGAAGGAATGGTCGAACAAATCATTGTTAGAGTTTAACCCAAGCAAATGTTAGGTAATGAAAATAGGTGTAGGGAGCAGGAGGCCAGTTACAAGGATCATTTGGGAGATGAAATTCTTCAAGAGATAGAGAGAGAGAGAGAGAAGGACCTGGGGGGGAGGGGGTTGATATCACGCCAGACCTGTCCCCTGAAGCACATATCAAGAGGATAACATCAGCGGCATATACCAGGTTGGCTAACATGAGAACGGCATTTAGACACTTGTGTAAGGAATCATTCAGAACTTTGTATACCATCTGTGTCAGACCAATCCTGCAGTATGCAGCCCCAGCATGGAGTCCATATCTAGTCAAGCATAAGACTAAACTGGAAAAGGTTCAAAGGTTTTCCACCAGACTAGTACCCGGGCTGAGAGGTATGACCTACAGGAATTAAACCTCACGTCGCTGGAAGACAGAAAAGTTAGGGGGGACATGATCACCACGTACAAGATTATCAGAGGCATTGACAGGGTACATAAAAACAGGCTATTTAACACAAGGGGTACACGCACTAGGGGACACAGGTGGAAATTGAGTGCCCAAATGAGCCACAGAGATATTAGAAAGAATTTCTTTTAGTGTCAGAGTGGTTGACAAATGGAATGCATTAGGAAGTGATGTGGTGGAGGCTGACTCCATACACAGTTTCAAGTGTAGATATGATAGAGCCCAATAGGCTCAGGAACCTGTACACCAGTTGATTGACAGTTGAGAGGCGGGACCAAAGAGCCAGAGCTCTTTGGGATCTGCTGGGAGCTGAGGGGGATCCACACACTGCCAGGGGTCCCTGATATTCAAATATACAAGCGTTCATGGGTCGCCGCCCACACCCTAACAGCTACGCCCACATCTACCACGATTATACAATTCCCAATACGCCCATACCATAGGCACTACCCCAACACCGTGGCCACTACGCCCACACCGTGGCCATGATGGCCTCAGAGGTCGCCACTACCAACCCACCGGACTCCATCCTCGCTACGCCCAAAACTTTAATAAATTACCACATTATGTAAACACTTCCCGCCATTTATATCCCGCTCCGCCCACACCACCACCACCCCGCCCACACCGCCTCCCGCCCCCCCACACCACCACCACCACGCCCACACCACCACCACCAGCACGCCCACACCACCTCCCACCCCCCACACCACCACCACCACGCCCACACCACCACCACCCGCCCCCACACCACCTCCATCACGCCCACACCACCTCCCACCCCCCACGCCGCCTCCACCACGCCCACACCACCTCCCGCCCCCCACACCGCCTCCACCACGCCCACCCGCCTCCCTCTCCCCCCACGCCCACACCACCTCCCGTCCCCCACACCACCAACACCACGCCCACCCGGCCTCCCGCCCTCCACGCCCACACCAGCGGGATTACCAGCGGGGAAGTAAGGAAGTGTTTACTAGAGTTGGATGTGACAGAGGCTATAGGCCCAGATGGAATCTCCCCTTGGATACTAAAGGAAGGAGCAGAAGAACTGTGCCTACCACTCGCCATAGTGTATAACAAATCACTGACAACAGGGGAACTGCCAGAAATTTGGAAAGCAGCTAACGTAGTCCCGATATACTTGAAAGGGGATAGACAGGAGGCACTGAACTACAGGCCAGTGTCCCTGACCTGCATACCATGCAAGCTGATGGAGAAGATTGTGCGAAGAAAGCTAGTGGAGCACCTGGAGCGAAAGAAATTTGTAACACAGCGTCAACATGGGTTCAGGGATGGCAGGTCCTGCCTCACAGGGTTACTGGAATTCTACGACCAGGCAACAAAAATCAGGCAAGAAAGAGAAGGGTGGGCAGACTGCATATTTTTGGATTGTCAGAAAGCCTTTGATACAGTGCCACACAAGAGGCTAGTGAAAAAACTGGAGATGCAGCCTGGAGTAAAAAGGAAGGTACTACATTGAGTACCTAAGCAACAGGAGACAACGAGTCAGTGTGAGGGGTGAGGTCTCGGATTGGCGAGACCTCACAGTCTCACAGGGGTCAGTCCGTGGACCTATACTGTTTCCGATATATGCAATTACTTTGCAATTACTTTATTCACTCTAGTATTCTTGAAGATATCCTCACAGTATACCCAAAATTTGCCAGTGCAGGCTATTAAACACATGGCCCTGTATGACTAACCATCCTGCGAGATGGGGACTTGTATTACCACTGCTACCTTATTCAATCTTGTGTTGTTGATATCCTCAAAATGCATCCGGAGTCTGCCAGTGCAGACCGCTTATCACATGCCTCTGTATGACTAACCATCCTGTGTGATGGGGATTTTTTAGCATCACCTAGTTACCTTTTTGACACACTGTACTCCACTTCATATAGTCTAGGGTAGCTGCACTAATGCACATGTACCTCAGGTATTAATAAATAAAAAAAAAAAAAAGTTATCTCCAGAGGGTATAGACTCGTTTCTCTCAATATTTGCCAATGATCCAAAAATTATGAGGAGGATTGAAACTGAGGATGATAGGAGGCTACAAGACGAACTAGACAGACTGAATGAATGGTCCAACAAATGGCTGTTGAAGTTCAACCAGAGTAAATGCAAAGTAATGAAACTGGGCAGTGGAAACAGGAGGCCAGACACAGGATACAGAATAGGAGATGAAGTAGTTAATGAAACGGACAGAGAAAGATCTAGGAATTGATATCACACCAAACCTGTCTCCTGAAGCCCACATAAAAAGAATAACGTCTGCGGCATATGCGAGGCTGGCTAACATCAGAACAGCCTTCAGGAACCTGTGTAAGGAATCATTCAGAATCTTGTACACCACATATGTAAGACCAATCCTGGAGTATGCGGCCCAGCATGGAGCCCGTACCTTGTCAAGCACAAGACGAAGCTGGAAAAAGTCCAAAGGTATGCCACTAGACTAGTCCCAGAACTAAGAGGCATGAGTTACGAGGAAAGGCTGCGGGAAATGCACCTTACGACACTAGAAGACAGAAGAGTAAGGGGAGACATGATCACAACCTACAAAATCCTCAGGGAATCGACCGGGTAAACAAGGATAAACTATTCAACACTGGTGGGACGCGAACAAGGGGACACAGGTGGAAACTGAGTACCCACATGAGCCACAGAGACGTTAGAAGGAACTTTTTCAGTGTCAGAGTAGTTAACGGATGGAATGCATTAGGAAGTGATGTGGTGGAGGCCGACTCCATACACAGTTTCAAGTGTAGATATGATAGATCCCAGTAGGCTCAGGAACCTGTACACCTGTTGATTGACAGTTGAGAGGCGGGACCAAAGCGCCAAATCTCAACCCCTACAAGCACAAATAGGTGAGTACAAATAGGTGAGTACACCGTCTCCCGCCCCCCACACCACCACCACGCCCACACCGCCCCCCACACCACCACCACGCCCACACCGCCCCCCACACCACCACCACGCCCACACCGCCCCCCACGGGAGGGGCAAGAGGGAGAGTGTTGAAAACCCATCAAGTGCTAAACCTGCCGCAGTGCACCCGACACCTTCCCTGATGGGCGGATGTGTCCCCCAGTACACCCGGGGCTGGGGACCACCACCAGTACACCCGGGGCTGGGGACCACCACCAGTACACACCGGGGCTGGGGACCACCACCAGTACACACCGGTGCTGGGGACCACCACCAGTACACACCGGGGCTGGGGACCACCACCAGTACACACCGGGGCTGGGGACCACCACCAGTACACACCGGTGCTGGGGACCACCACCAGTACACACCGGGGCTGGGGACCACCACCAGTACACACCGGGGCTGGGGACCACCACCAGTACACACCGGGGCTGGGGACCACCACCAGTACACCCGGGGCTGGGGACCACCACCAGTACACCCGGGGCTGGGGACCACCACCAGTACACCCGGGGCTGGGAACCACCACCAGTACACCCGGGGCTGGGAACCACCACCAGTACACCCGGGGCTGGGAACCACCACCAGTACACCCGGGGCTGGGAACCACCACCAGTACACCCGGGGCTGGGGACCACCAGTACACCCGGGGCTGGGGACCACCAGTACACCCGGGGCGGCGGACCACCAGTACACCCGGGGCTGCGGACCACCAGTACACCCGGGGCTGCGGACCACCAGTACACCCGGGGCTGCGGACCACCAGTACACCCGGGGCTGGGGACCACCACCAGTACACCCGGGGCTGCGGACCACCAGTACACCCGGGGCTGGGGACCACCAGTACACCCGGGGCTGGGGACCACCAGTACACCCGGGGTGTACTGGTGGGTGGTTCTGAATGATGAGGCTGGTGCTGGGTGGCTCCACCACCTGTTATCATCCGCGTCAGTTACCCTTCTGCTATCTTATCAAGCACTACCGGTGTGTTATCAGCACACACTGGCCCATAACACCTCCCCCCCCTCCCTGGAATGCTATGATCAAGTAACAAGAGTAGGGCAGGACAGGATGGGCAGACTGCATATTTCTGGGCTGTCATAAAGCCTTTGATACAGTACCGCACAGGAGATTGCTGTTTAAACTTGGGAGGGGCGGGAGTACGCGGACAAGCCTCAGGGTGGGTAAGGAACTACCTGCCAGCCACACAGGGAGGGAGAGCGGTCGGCCGAGCGGACAGCACGCTCGACTTGTGATCCTATGGTCCTGGGTTCGATCCCAGGCGCCGGCGAGAAACAATGGGCAGAGTTTCTTTCACCCTATGCCCCTGTTACCTAGCAGTAAAATAGGTACCTGGGAGTTAGTCAGCTGTCACGAGCTGCTTCCTGGGGGTGGAGGTCTGGTCAAGGACCGGGCCACGGGGACACTAAAGCCCCGAAATCATCTCCAGATAACCTCAAGATAACACATGTAACAGTAGGAGGCAGTACGGGGTGAGAGGCCGGACTGGTGACCAGTAACGAGCGGAGCACCGCAAGGATCGCTGTTGGGACCAGTTCTATATCTAGTATACGTAAACGACATGTTATCTTGAGTTATCTTGAGATGATTTCGGGGCTTAGCGTCCCCGCGGCCCGGTCCTCGACCAGGCCTCCTTATTTGTTACACTCCCCCCCCAGGAATCTGTAACACCGTAAAGGTGTTTTGTTTAGTTTTAATTAATATATATATAGTACATGAGTCAAGTCAGACAAGATTTGAGAGGCGCCAGTCTGTCAGCCTGAAACTCACACCTCTAAGCGCTAATGACCTCAAGTTGACCTGAGGTCAGCTCATGCGAATTTCACCTTACTTCTGCTAATCTGATAAATGTAGCCTGGTAGCCTTCAAACAAGCCGCCAGTTTTAGGAGTGGCTTGGTAGAGAGCCTCGGGCTATCTACTTGTGGGTGGAGTTAGCTACTAGGTTCCCCAATATATATACTGAGGAAGCTGTAGATTCAAGGATAAGCAATAGGAGAACTGCCAGCAGAGCAAAGGTCAGGTGACGCTGCCTGACAACTGCAGACTCTCCCCCCCCCTCTATTCAACTTAGACTCAGTCCTCGGTGAGTGAACATTAAGGTGACTTAGTCGTGTTTACAAGTGTTGTGTGAGGATCAGGGGCAGTCAAGTTGTAGTGGTCTTGAATGGATGGTGGCAGCACGTTTCGACTTCTACTATCTACTCTTCTGCTTCTACTATCTACTTTTCTACTTCTACCCCCCCCCCCACTCATCTCAGTATTCTCTCTCCTCCCACTCCACCCCTCTCCAAACTCTCCCTTTCAACTGACGACCCTCCTCGCTCCTCCACCTCTCTTCCTCCCTCACCTCAAACACTCACTAATTACTTCATTATTCATCTCTTCCCTTTCGGTTCTCTTATACGTTTGTGGCAGTGAAATGTGTTCTAGAGTTACGAGTAGCTGATCAGGTTCCAATGCCTAGTAGTTGTAGCACCTAGGAAGTCAAATACCTAGGTTACAAGGTGTTGAATGAGAGAGGTTGCCGTAGGAACACTGGGGGTGCTCTAGAATAGTTAGCTAACTGGGGACGGGATAACGGACTAGAGAGAGCTGTTTCCCCCGGCCTCGTTAGTTAACTGGGGGGTGGAATAATGGACAAGATAGAGCTATTCCCCCCCCCCCCTCGTTACAAAGCAGCTGTAACTCCCAGGTACCTATTTACTGCTAGGTGAACAGGCATATCAGGGTGAAAAAATCTGCCTATTTGCTTCCGCCTCGCCGGGGATCGAACCCAGAACCCTAGGACTGCGAATCCCGAGCGATGTCAACTCAGCCGTCAGGGCCCCCCTCCTATCAACAGGAATTGTTATCTTAATTCCTGTAGTTAAGGAATTAGAATTAATTCCTGTAATTCGGGGCCCCTGTACCCCGAATGTCGACGTTCCCGGATGACGTGAAATGAATGAGACAAGTTGTGATAGGTGAGGGCTGCAGGATCCTCCAAGACGACCTGAACAGGTTGCAGAAATGGTCAGAGAAATGCCTACTGGAGTTCAACACAAGCAAGTGTAAAGTTATGGAAAAGGTACTATCTTGAGGTTATTTTGAGATGATTTCGGGGCTTTAGTGTCCCCGCGGCCCGGTCCTCGACCAGGGGCCAGATTCACGAAAGCACTTACGCAAGCACTTACGAACCTGTACATCTTTTCTCGATCTTCGGGGGCTTTGTTTCCAATTATTAAGCAGTTAATGAGCTCCGAAGCACCAGGAGGCTGTTTATAACAATAACAACAGTTGATTGGAAAGTTTTCATGCTTGTAAACTGTTTAATAAATGTAACCAAAGCCGTCAAAGATTGAGGAAAGATGTACACGTTCGTAAGTGCTTGCGTAAGTGCTTTCGTGAATCTGGCCCCCAGGCCTACACCCCCAGGAAGCAGCCCGTGACGTCTGACTAACACCCAGGTACCTATTTTACTGCTAGGTAACAAGGGCATAGGGTGAAAGAAACTCTGCCCATTGTTTCTCACCGGCGGCCGGGATCGAACCTGGGACCACAGGATCACAAGTGCAGTGTGCTGTCCGCTCGGCCGACCGGCTCCCGTGGTGACAGGAGACCAAGAGGACAGTACACAATGAAGGATAACTACCTACCTGGGACGATTAGTGAAAGAGGCCCGAGAGTGGACATAAGACCAAAAGTTAAATCACCTAAGGAGTCATTTAGGGCGCTTTACACTGCCTACGTGAGGCCAGTCTTAGAGTATCCCGCCAACTGGTAAAGGTTCACAAGTTTGCGACGAGGCTTGGCCCAGAGTTCCGAGGGATGGAGTATGAAGAGCGCCTGAAGGAACTAAACCTGACGACGCTACAAGAAATGAAGAAGCGGGGAGATATGATAGTAACGTATAAAATACTCAGGGGGATTGACAGTGGAAATAAAGTAGTTGTTCACACGGAATACCAACATAACGACGGGACATGGGAAAAAGCTGGAAACTCAGAGGAGTCGTACGGACGTTAGAAAGTTTTCATTTAGCGTAAAAGTTTTGGGAAAATTAAATGAACTAAAGGAGCAGATTGTGAGAGCAAACTGTGTCCATAATTCCTAACTAGATATGATGGGAGAGAAGGACAGGAGTTATTGCTCTAAACTACGACTGTCAACACCATACATAAAGACAGAGGGGCGCGCCACACACACACACACACACACACACACACACACACACACACACACACACACACACACACACACACACACACACACACACACCATCACTTTCTCATGAGTGGAGGAGCCAGCATGACTCACTGGGCAGACAAACACCTCGGGCCAGCACCACCTTCACCACCACCTGGTCCACACACTCACTCTTACCACCTGTCTTATTACCCTACTGGGTCTAGGTGGGTCTAGGTGGTTGTATGGTGGGTGTAGGTGGGTGTATGGTGGGTGGTGTAGGCGGGGCAGGGGCGCGGGGAACAAGGTGATCAAACACACAAGTTGTAATCTCCGAGGCCACCATTACCATCTGACCCTATTACGCTCCTGCCCCTGTACCCCACCTGGTGCCCCTTGTACCCCACCTGGTGCCCCCTGTACCCCACCTGGTGCCCCCTGTACCCCACCTGGTGCCCCCCTGTACCCCACCTGGTGCCCCCCTGTACCCCACCTGGTGCCCCCTGTACCCCACCTGGTGCCCCCCTGTACCCCACCTGGTGCCCCCCTGTACCCCACCTGGTGCCCCCTGTACCCCACCTGGTGCCCCTGTACCCCACCTGGTGCCCCCTGTACCCCACCTGGTGCCCCCTGTACCCCACCTGGTGCCCCCTTGTACCCCACCTGGTGCCCCCTGTATCCCACCTGGTGCCCCCTGTACCCCACCTGGTGCCCCCCTGTACCCCACCTGGTGCCCTGTACCCCACCTGGTGCCCCCTGTACCCCACCTGGTGCCCCCTGTACCCCACCTGGTGCCC